>NC_136535.1:26323485-26325985 GCF_910591455.1 Pholis gunnellus
CTCTGGTGCAGCAGCCAATCAGCAGTCAGCATGCTGCATTGTCAGGTGGACTCAGACTTCCTGCTGCTGGTGTGAAGTTTGGTTTAGAGAGTGAGCATGTTTTCTTTTCATAAAGTTTAATATAGTTTGTTGTTTCACTGAAGGGTTTTAAAGTCCTGTGATTGTCTCAAAGCTGCTTTGGAGGACTATTAATGAAGACAATAAATGTGTAAATATTGTTATTATTCATATAAAACAGTCACGAGCAGATTAGTCTCATGAACTGAATGGATCAGGTGCACGTGTGTCAAGTAGAACAGCAGCTATAGTGCACATTGATTTCATTATTAGGGTCTGTCCTCTTCTTCGTTGGTGTCTTTGATCAGAATCAGCTGACGTCGATGATAAAGAGAAGCTCTTCAGGCGATTTTAGCAGGTTATGCATCAGGATATACAGAACCTCTTAACCTGCTTATATTACACCAAACTAAACTTAATTAGGAGTTTAAAAAAACATCTGACCAGAATGCACCAGAGACAGAAACACAAGCAATAGATCTTTTAAATGAAGTGTTGTTGTTTGAATAGCTCAGGGGTCGGCCCCGAGTCCTCCGTCCACACGGAGTTTAAGCATCGTTTGAGATGATCTCCGTCCAGACTTAAACACCTGAAAACGAATATCACGTGACTATTCACGTACACTGGGCATGCAGTGGGTGCCGGTGTTACTGGTTTCAGACCTCCTGGTTTCCTTCTGTGCGTGTGTTGTGTTTGGTAACAGCAGCAGCTGTTTTCTGCCTCTGTTGTCAGATTCGTCACACATTCACAAACATATTGCTGCAGATCTAAAACATCTACAACATTTACTGAAAGCATCACGCTGGAGATGAGCGATGAAGAGCGATTCCTCTGCTGCAGCAAACGCTCCTCTTCATCAGAGTTTGATTTTGTTATAACACGTAAAATAGCAACAAAATGTCAACAAGTGTCTTTATTCTTGTTCTATAATTTCATAAATACAACAAACTATAGTTTTTGTATATATAATATAACTATAAAAACTTTATAAACTGTGACATCAAATAGCTTTTGCGGCTCCAGAAACATTTTATTTGGTGTAAAATAAAACAAAATGTCTCTTTGGAGAGTAAAGGATGAAGACTCCTGAACTAGAACAAAAGAAAACCACATTTTACTAGAAATAATGTCTCATGTCTCTATCTACAGTAATGCATTCTTTACACACACACACACACACACACACACACACTCACACACTCACACACACACACACACGCACACACATTTACACACTGTGTGTGTGTGTGTGTGTGTGGCTGATAAAGGCTCCATTCACCACAGTGGAATTTACAGGAAAGGAGGATTTAGATAAGCCGTGTTTAATTAAACTCTAGGTTTTTCCACTCAAAACGCTGACTCTCCTCCTGAGTCACAGACAGATATATATATATATATATATATATATGTGTGTGTATATGTGTATATATATACATGTATCGTCATTACTAGATAAGCTGCCGGCTCACGTCACTAATGAACAGCCCATCATGCTCCTCGTCCTGTGGACCTCCAGAGGACCAGCTCACAGAGCTCCAGTAGCAGCTGATCCTTTAGAGCTGAACTATCGACGTCTTTACACGAACAGCGTGACGCAGAGAGAATGGTCTCTCTACTCTTTGCATCTTCCTGCTTCTTGTTTTGGTTTCCAGGCACATGTTGTGTTCCGTCATCTCTGTAACTAGCAGCAGCTGCTTTCAGTGGTAAACACCTGAGCAGCACCAACCAGCAGCTGGTGAGCCCAGAGGAGCACTGAGCAGATACAGAGACACACAGTTCTACTGAAGGTAGTGGAGAGTGGACAGAAACACGACTCCAGCGATGCTGCTGATAAACCTTTGGGTTTTATACTGTTTCTCAAACATCTGTCTCTGATGTCATTTCCTGATGGTTTCTAGTTTCAGTGGATTCATCTGACACATAAATGTCCTTCAACAGTAGATGTTGCTGCTCCATACTGATCCTTGCTGTGTTGGTCTCTCTTACGGCTTCCATGAGCCAACATTCAGTCCGTTTGTTTAAAGTCCACCAAATATCAACATGTGAAGGGATTCATACGCACAGTAGAAAAACAGAAACAATATTTAAACGTCCTCTGTCCCCTGCATCCAAGATGAGGTCACTCCTCTGTGAAACCAAAGCTGTGACCTCCCCTCTGGTCGGGATGATATTCTGTGAGCCTGACCTCCTCCTGCTGACCTCCTCCTGTTGACCTCCTCCTGCTGACCTCCTCCTGCTGACCTCCTCCGGCTGACCTCCTCCTGTTGAGGCTCAGCAGGTTGAGGATTCTCTGACAGTTTCCCAGAACACTCGCATATCACGACGAGTCACCTCAAGTCTCTCCTTCCCGGGTACAGACGAGGGTCACGTCACCGTCTAATGGTGGTATTATCAGGACCCTCGCGTTGGAAAACAAACAACTCCCCAAAAACAAACTCAGAAA
>NC_136535.1:26330985-26498485 GCF_910591455.1 Pholis gunnellus
CGTCTGATGATGATACTAATAATGATCTGTGACGCGCCTCCTCCTGCAGCCAACAGGACGCTCAGGAGTTCCTGCGGTTCCTCCTGGACGGGCTGCACAACGAGGTCAACAGGGTCAGCGTCAGGCCGAGAGGCTCCGTGGAGGACTTCGACCACCTGCCGTGAGTCGTCCGTCTCACCTGCATGGACACCTTCTGAGGCTGAAACATGATGCTCTAGTTCTCTCTACTTCTAGTCATGATGGTCAGCACCATGAACACCGGGTAGAGTCTCACAACCTTAAGTTAGACTCATCATAACGTAATCATGGAACAAACATCATCCTCGTACTGCTTCTTTATGAAAACATTCATGTGAATCTCCTCTCTGGTCACATGAAGGCTCCTGGTCCTCTGCGTTCTAATGACCAGTGATCATGTTTCTGTACATGAAGCAGCTCATCAGAGCGAGTCAGAGACGTAACGTCTGCTTCACTTTCAGGGACGAAGACAAAGGGAGGAAGATGTGGAGTAAATACCTCGAGAGAGAAGACAGTAAGATAGTCGGTGAGTGTTACGCCTTCAAACACCTTCATGTCTCAAGACTCAAATGTTTTACGTTTGTTATTCATCTGTTGAAATTATTAAATTGTCACTTTTATTTCCTGCAGACGTGTTCGTGGGGCAGCTGAAGAGCTCTCTGACCTGCAGCCACTGTGGGTTCTGCTCCACCGTCTTCGACCCCTTTTGGGATCTTTCTCTACCTATCGCCAAGGTGCACACACACACACACACACACACACACACACACACACACACACACACACACACACACACACACACACACACACAGCTGGATGTTGGATGTCTTTGTTTTCTCTCTCTACTTACAGCTCCTAACATGAGCTCTTTGGTTTCTTCCCTGTCTTTGTTTGTGCTTTGTGTGTGTGTGTGTGTGTGTGTGTGTGTGTGTGTGTGTGTGTGTGTGTGTGTGTGTGTGTGTGTGTGTGTGTGTGTGTGTGTGTGTGCGTGTGTGTGTGTGCTAATGTCACTGCGTCTATGTTTGGTCTCAGAAGGGCTACGGTGAGGTGAGTCTGATGGACTGCATGCGGCTCTTCACCAAAGAAGACGTCCTCGACGGAGACGAGAAGCCGGTAAGAGTCACGGGACAGACGGAGGAGGAACGAGACCAAGTACATGTATCGAGTACTCGATACATGAGTACTGGACGCAAGTACAATATTAGTAGTAAAGTAGCTAAAGAATACCATAGTTACAATCATCACGTACACACAGGTACAACAGCACTCTGAGTGTTCAGAAGACGAGAGACGTACTTTATATAAGTCCATTCACCATAAAGTAATGTTCATATTAATGCATTCACAACTGTTATTTCTCCTTAAAGGACCAGTGTGTAGGATTAACTGAAGTCAAGCTGCCACTTCAATGAGAGAGTCTCTCTAGAGTTTGGTTTGTCCCTTCTGGGCTACTGTAGGAACATTAGTGCTCACAGAGCCCCTTAAATCCTTCAGACTGGTCCTTTAAGTTAAAATACATGAGCCTCTTCCACCGCTGGTCTGGATAAAACCAGTAGATGTGGGTCTACTGGTCTGTTTAAAACCAGTAGATGTGGGTCTACTGGTTTGTTTAAAACCAGTAGATGTGGGTCTACTGGTCTGGTTAAAACCAGTAGATGTGGGTCTACGGGTCTGTTTAAAACCAGTAGATGTGGGTCTACTGGTTTGTTTAAAACCAGTAGATGTGGGTCTACTGGTCTGTTTAAAACCAGTAGATGTGGGTCTACTGGTTTGTTTAAAACCAGTAGATGTGGGTCTACTGGTCTGGTTAAAACCAGTAGATGTGGGTCTACTGGTCTGGTTAAAACCAGTAGATGTGGGTCTACTGGTCTGGTTAAAACCAGTAGATGTGGGTCTACTGGTCTGGTTAAAACCAGTAGATGTGGGTCTACTGGTCTGGTTAAAACCAGTAGATGTGGGTCTACTGGTCTGGTTTGTAACCAGTGAGTTTCTTCTCCTCAGACCTGCTACAGGTGTAAAACCAGAAGAAGATGCACCAAGAAGTTCACGATACAGAGGTTCCCCAAGATCTTAGTGCTGCGTATCCTTTCCTGTCTGATTATATATTATATATTATAATATATAATATATTATAATATTTGACATATGCAGGGAATTTATTCTATTGGAATTAAAGAAAGTGGAGAAAGACTTGGATGTGTCTATGAAGCAGAGGATTGTTCCATTGTGGCTGTGTGGGGGTGCCTAATGTCTGATTATACATAGAACTGCTTGGTTTCTCCCAATAAATCATAATATTTAGACTATTTTGGTTTAAATATCAGCATATTAATTAGTATTGTTATTACAAATTAGAAAATAACTTGTGTTCTTTAGTGTTTGTGGATAAATCACCACGTAGAATAAGTTTCAAGATTAACTTTATTATCATTCACAGGACAAACACTCAGCATCCGGCTCATTAGTGTATTAATGTATATAATAATAACTAAATATATATATGTATATGATAATAATACATTAGAATGTATAACTATCAGAGCGCTGAATATATTTTATATTTATGGACGATTCTCTTCACTTCCTCGTCATTTCTTTTCTCTCACTGGAGTTAATTGAACATACTTTAAAAAGTTAATTGAACATACTTTAAAAAGTTAATTGAACATACTTTAAAAAGTTAATTGAACATACTTTAAAAAGTTAATTGAACATACTTTAAAAAGTTAATTGAACATACTTTAAAAAGTTAATTGAACATACTTTAAAAAGTTAATTGAACATCTACAAAAAAAACGGGTTAAGACTGCATCGTTTCACTAAAACGTTACAGCCTCGTTTAATACAAGTAAAAGTATACGATGTCAAAAATTGTATTTCTTCCATTTTAACTTTATTATTCATATGGAAATAGAACGCTCTGTTTTTTTTAACATCTTTGCTCTCTCACAGACACACATACAAAAACAAACACATCTAAAACAACAGCTCAGCGTTATTCTCGTGTATCTCAGACAATAACTGAGTTGTTGTTTTTCTAGTTTCTATGAAAATTCAGCAAAAGCCGACAAAAAACTTGACCAGTCAGATCGGTCGGTGACGCCTCTAGAAATAGCTTTAAACATCAGTATTTTAACTTCTATTTGATCTTAAGAACCTGTTATCACCGGTAGATTTGTCAGAGTGTGAATAATAATTAAGTTTCACTTCACGTCCATAAAGAATAAAAACGGGGGAAGCTGAAGCTTTTATTCACATAGAAGAACGTCTATATCAGGGGTGTCAAACTCATTGTCGCTCTGGGGCCACATCAGCATCATGGTTGCCCCCAAAGGGCCGGTTGTCGGCGGGGGGGGGGGGGGGGGGGTGCTGCTCCTTCTTCGTCGGCGGGGAGGGGGGCTGCTGCTGCTGCTGCTGCATACGCTGGTGGAGGCGTGCGGATCGGGGAGGAGCTCCGCCGTGCTCGATACAACGGATATTTGTAAATTGTCCGACTTTTACATTTTTTTTTTTGCTGGCGGATTCGCGGGCCACATAAAATGACGTGGCGGGCCGTATGTTTGACACCCCTGGTCTATATGTATAGTTATTAGTTAAAATTGATGAAATAATAACTTTTATATTGTATACATTTACTTGTATTATGCAAATAAGTAGCGGCTCTTTTGAGCCAGAGCTTGTCACCAGTGATTATGATGAAACTTTGAGAATAAGTTAGAGAAGGAGGCTGTAACGTGAGGAGTTAGTGAACATGTCACACATTAAACGTGTTATTAAATAGTGTAGAAAACACTGAACAGAGTCCAGAGTTCGCTCTGTGAGCTGATGAACACATGAACCCAGAGTCACTAACGTGTTGAAGGTTACGTACTTGACTCCTCCCCCTCCTCTCCAGACCTGAAACGCTTCTCTGAGGCACGAAGAACCAGCAAACTCTCCACCTTTGTGAACTTCCCCATGAAGGACCTCGACCTGCGGGAGTTCGCCTCCCAAAACAGCAGTAAGTACCCGAATCAGAGAAGAAGAAAGTTTGATTTCATGTCAAAGATGGAGAACGTACCAGATCTGAGATTCTCTTTTACCTTCCAGCTCCTGTCAAATCCAAGGTGCAGCTTAATGCTAATACTTAATGCTACTCGAGCAGCTGTGAACTCTGTTCCTGTGATTTTAAAGCGAGTGTTTCTGTTTGTTTGGTCCGTCTCAGTCGACGCCGTGTACAACCTGTACGCAGTGTCCAACCACTCAGGCACCACGATGGGAGGTCACTACACAGCCTACTGTCGCAACCCCAGCTCGGGAGAATGGTACACCTTCAACGACTCCAGGTAGGTCTTCATCATCATCATCATCATCACGTACAGAAACACCTGGAAGGACGACTAAAACAGTCATATTTCAGCAATAATTCATAAAAAAAACTGATTACCGATGAATGAAATGACCATTTAACTTGAGCCAAACGTGACGTCTTCAAGTGTCGTAGTTTGTCCGACCGACAGTCAAAAGAAACAGAAAAACATTTGATTTACAGCGACAGGAAACGACTTAATCCATCCTTCTAAAAATAAGACAACACATGATAATAATGACCATCATAGATGATGTGCTCTCTTTTCTAAATTGAGATACATTTTGGCGCCGCGTTGTATTAAAACACAGAGAAAGCTTCAGTCTACAGTCAGTCAAATTAAACTCGTCACTAGCGGAGAATTCCAGAAGATTGAGCAACAAAGAAGCGATGGACACCTCAACTGTAGAGTCCTTTCTCACTTATGAATGTGTTCAAAATGATATTTTATTAAATCTGAAGATAAATAAATATCAGCATTACAATGTTTATAAAGTTGCAGTGACGTCCCGTTCCCTAGTGAAGTGTGTCACTTCCTGTAAGTATAAAACAGAACACTAACATATAAACAGACTCCTCCTCCTCAGTCCAAATATGGTCACTTCCTGTTCACTGGTTGCAAAAAGTCAAGATGGCGACGAACTCGAGGCTTCAAAACATCCACAAACTAATGAGTGACGTCAAATGAGTTTATTTGTTTTCTCCATTGCGCTGGTTTCCCACAATGCAACCTTTCCCCCCCCCCTCTTTCTTCCCAGAGTAACGCCAATGTCCTCCAGCCAAGTGCGCAGCAGCGACGCCTACGTCTTGTTCTACGAGCTGGCTTCTTCCTCGCGGATGTGAAGCCTCCCGGAGGACCGAAGCACCGCTCTGACTGATGGACAGATGGAGATAGAACTAAAATATAAGAGTGCTGGTGGAGCCTGGACTTGTTTTTTGGACATATATCACATAAACACACATATAAGCACACACACACACACACACACACACACACACACACACACCAGCCTGGAGGCTGCTTCTCTCCATCAGAGAGAAACCAAACGTTCTTTCTCTCCATCTTTACTCTTCTGTCCTTCTCATTCTGGGTGGAGGTGTGTGTGTTCACTGTGTGTGTGTGTGTGTGTGTGTGTGTGTGTGTGTGTGTGTGTGTGTGTGTGTGTGTGTGTGTGTGTGTGTGTGTGTGTGTGTGAGGCTGTTACAGGGCAATAATCCCATCTGTCCTTCTCTATGCACTGCAAACACACCTCTTATCTTTCTTCTTCTTCTTCTTCTTCTTCAACTCTTCTCGTTTGCCTCAAACCATTAAAAAACTCACTTGTTGCAATTCTGACCTTTTTTTTTTCTGGTTATAATTTATATTGTTTTTATGTTTTTTTTGGGGCATCATCCTCATCATCGTCATCATCATCATCATCATCATCAGCACCACTTTGGACTGTGGATGAATTGTAACAGGACTATCGTGGTTACGAGGAGCTCTTCAGCCCACCGGCCTGCTCGCCGTCCAAACAACACTCCCTCTTCTTCTTCTTCTTCTTCTTCTTCTTCTTCTTCTTCTTCTTCTCCTCCTCCTCTCGGTCTTTCTCCGGCGGCGGGTGGAGGAGGCCGGTGGCACTGTGAGCGTGACATGTTTTCCTCTCAAACGTGTGTTTTTATTGAAGCTGTTTCCTCCCTCGTGTGGCTGCTGCTGATGTTTTTAATGTGAACGGCTGCGGATCAACGGCGACGATGACGGTTTCGGTCCTCCGAGGTCTTTTCTTCCTCTCTTGTTTCAGGCCATTGAACAACACGGAAAAGAATGTTTTAAAAAAGAAAATAAAACACTATATCTGTATATTTTTATATCCTGATGCAATATAGAGAATGTACTATTCAATGGTGCTGAACATGACCCATTACTTTATTTCACAGGTTTCAAGAGAGAACAAAAATATTATTTATGCTTACAGGTGATAATGTGATGAGTCACACGTTTTAACAGTGGCAGTCAAACACATGAGTATATTATATATGAATGTGTATATATATATATATATATATATATATATATATATATATATACACACATATATATGAATGGAATAAAGTTAACAAAACTGGTTTTACTTGGTGTTTGTCTCTTTAATGAATCTGCAGGTTTTGTTCAGATATGATGACTTTAACACATGAGGACAGAAAATAAAAAGTTTGGAATATTAAAGAAAAATCTGAGTTTTACAAAAGAGGAGTTTTACTTCTTTGGGACATTAAAGACAATATTCCAATTAAACCGTGAGAATCAACTTGTTTGTTGAAGTTGTTGAAGTCTATTGTTGCACCCTGAGATCTGTTACCCTAAGCTAACGGATAAATACCACGAGGACTAAACTACGGAGGGGACGGACACGAGGACTGAACTACGGAGAGGACGGACACGAGGACTGAACTACGGAGAGGACGGACACGAGGACTGAACTACGGAGAGGACGGACACGAGGACTGAACTACGGAGAGGACGGACACGAGGACTGAACTACGGAGAGGACGGACACGAGGACTGAACTACGGAGAGGACGGACACGAGGACTGAACTACGGAGAGGACGGACACGAGGACTGAACTACGGAGAGGACGGGCACGAGGACTGAACTACGGAGAGGACGGACACGAGGACTGAACTACGGAGAGGACGGACACGAGGACTGAACTACGGAGAGGACGGACACGAGGACTGAACTACGGAGAGGACGGACACGAGGACTAAACTACGGAGAGGACGGACACGAGGACTGAACTACGGAGAGGACGGACACGAGGACTAAACTACGGAGAGGACGGACACGAGGACTGAACTACGGAGAGGACGGACACGAGGACTGAACTACGGAGAGGACGGACACGAGGACTGAACTACAGAGGGGACGGACACGAGGACTAAACTGCGGAGAGGACGGACACGAGGACTGAACTATAGAGAGGACGGACACGAGGACTGAACTATAGAGAGGACGGACACGAGGACTGAACTATAGAGAGGACGGACACGAGGACTAAACTACGGAGAGGACGGACACGAGGACTGAACTACGGAGAGGACGGACACGAGGACTGAACTACGGAGAGGACGGACACGAGGACTGAACTACAGAGAGGACGGACACGAGGACTGAACTATAGAGAGGACGGACACGAGGACTGAACTATAGAGAGGACGGACACGAGGACTAAACTACGGAGAGGACGGACACGAGGACTGAACTACGGAGAGGACGGACACGAGGACTGAACTACGGAGAGGACGGACACGAGGACTAAACTACGGAGAGGACGGACACGAGGACTAAACTACGGAGAGGACGGACACGAGGACTAAACTACGGAGAGGACGGACACGAGGACTAAACTACGGAGAGGACGAATTTGGTGAGAAACAGCAGATCTCAAAGAGATTCATCAGTTTCACTGGAGGCAGGATAACTGATCTGAAACACATTTACTGGGACAGACGATGCTAGTAGTTGTGTTGCATCATGGGAAATGTAGGCTCCCGTGTTCTTTGAGCTTGACCCAAAAGTCAGGAACCAGTATTTTTTTTTCTATCTTGCAAAACTCTTATGTTTTTGGGATATATTTTATTTTCATTTCACCGTCTTCATTCAACATTTATAGGTTCAAATGTATGTAGGACGGCAAAGAATTAGTGTTTTATTATTATTAGAAATCGCATCCAATAAAATAATCATTGATGGGTCCAGGACTCTTATAAATTGATTTATTGTATGGAGAGACACAACCAGCTGTTACTGTGTGCAACGCTGCCTCAACAGGGAATTAAATATTTACATGCAAGTGAATAATATTCATAGTTCTTCTACAATTTAATACAAAAGTGTTTTCAGCCTGTAAACAAATCATAAAGGGTCTAATTCTAATTCTAAGAACTTCACAAAATAGAATCACACTTAAGTGATATAATTCATTTTCATGACATAATCTACTTTTTATCAGCTTAACTCTGCAGAGACACGCAGCGTTTTCTTGTGACGGAGGCTCAGTGATCATGATGAAAGTGGCCTGGCCTACTTCCTGCTGCTGCATTATCCCCACGTGTCCTATTTCTGTTGTCCGAGCTTTGCAGCCTCACATTTTGATCTGAAGAAGTCCTGCAGCCGGTGGATCAGATCTACATCACGACACCCTGGAGGGGAATGAAATGAATACAGCGAAACATTAAAGGAACAGTGTGAAGCATTCAGAGGAAGCTATTGACAGAAAATGAATCTAATGTTGAAGTTACTGAGAGGAACTTTTAACTGGTCCTGAAGCAGTCTCAGTGTAGTCCTGATCCTCTATATGAAGCAGTCTCAGTGTAGTCCTGATCCTCTATATGAAGCAGTCTCAGTGTAGTCCTGATCCTCTATATGAACCAGTCTCAGTGTAGTCCTGATCCTCTATATGAAGCAGTCTCAGTGTAGTCCTGATCCTCTATATGAACCAGTCTCAGTGTAGTCCTGATCCTCTATCAGACCTCCATCAGTAAACGAGACCATCAGAGAGAAGATGGTCTGTTTCTATAGAGTTATTCTTGATGCTCGTCATCGGTGCCAGCAGAGACCGGTCCACCGTGGACAGACCCAGATCCGGAGCTCTGGAGGGAGGAGGAGAGCTCGGCTCCCGGCAGCAGCAGCAGCTCCTCCTCCTCCTCCTCCAGGAGCAGAGCTTCTCCTCTCTGGGAGCCAACATCAACACCACGCTGCTGGAGACCCAGGACGTTGATGGAGCTGCTATAATGTTAGCATAGCCTAGCACCGATCGATCCGAGCTCCATTGAGAAATGTTATGAACCAGACATGACGGCGTTTAGTTCCCCGTGATATCTGGGACTTCCACAACACGTACTGAGCAGAAATAGAGGATCTTTCTACGGTTGATGGCGGACAGTTGAACGGCTTTCAGGCCGATAAGCCACGCCCCCTCTCCGGCGCGTCCAGCGCGATGCACGCGGATGAACACAAACAGTCGCCGGGTGGTGTGAACACACCTTTAGACCACAGGGGGGCGACAGAGTCAACACAATGAAAGTTCATTGTTTCCTGAAAGCAACTCGTGGTTCAGTGTCTCGTTCAAGGAAACTTCATCAAACCAACCTGTAACCCTCTGATCCAGAAACTATTTTTAATTACGTAGCCAATCACGGACCGCCAGCTGCCATAAATATCCGGGTCAATATTAGGTCACTTCCTGTTTACCTTTGGTTCAGCCGGACGGCATCTGAGCAGCAGCCGCTACGATCGGTGTCGTAACTAGACCGTGTGGGTTTGCGCACTAAATCTGCAGTCAGCGGTGAGTAGAACAAAGACTAAATGTAATCTCCAGCTGGCTTAACATTTAGCTAGCTCCCGCTAGCTTAGCGCTTAGCATAGCTGGGTTAATATTTGATTATGGAGGTTTGTTTATTTTAGCCCTGTAATTATTTTGGGTTTCTTTTTGTTTAAGCAATGCAATTCAATTCATTCTGTGCAGTTGTTAAAACCTGTTGATAAGTGACTGATGTCTTAATATGATTTTCAACATGACAGATATTTGTATTTATCCTTTAAAAGTTCATGTTCATTTATCATTCCTTGTGGCCTTTTAGGTCAGGTTTTTGTGACAGAGTTCCGGAGCACGTAAAGGTTTGGATGGCGAGCTACAAATGGAGATTCCTTTGGACCACAATTCCTTTTCCTTCCCACAAGAGGTGTGGTAGGAACAAACTAAACTGATTCGATGAACTATCTGAGAAACTAACTGAACGGAGAACAATAGGAGAAACAACCTGAACGGAGACTCTATGAACTATATGGAAAATGAACTGAACTGACCTTTCTGAAATGTTTATTTTTTTTGTATGTAATTAATTTTTGTTTGGAATATAATCACAATACAACTCTTAGTCAAACTTATCTCTGACTCAGTGGTGGTTCCTTTAGCGAGCATTGGGCTCCGTAGACAAACCTAGAATCTATAACTGTTTACAACTGGTCCTTAAATTCCTTTTATACCTTAAAAGAAGAAGCACATGTTACAAAAGTGGCGAGCTAGCTAGGAGCCCAATATGTGTGGAACCATTGTTTTGTGGTCTTGATAAGTTTGTGCTAAATGAGTATTGGTTACCAAGATGGATTACGTTCAGCAGTCTGGGGTGGATGTAACTAGGTCTGTGATTATTAGTGGTGGTACCAGTACAGATACCGAAGGGGAAATTATTGAGTGTCTAAAACGATATGGGTCTATTAGGAAAGTTATTCCAATTGATGATTCCAGCAGTAGATATCACAAAAACCTGATCGTTGAATTTTCTACTAGTTCTGCTTTAGTAGCTTTAGGGCCGCTGTTGCCGTACACACATCCTTCACAGGATGAGCCAGATGTTATTTTTTGCGTAAATGCGCTAACAGATGAGTATACAGCTGCAATCAGTGGTAGCTGTACAACAAACTACCTTAATGAGTTAAAACAACTAGCTAAGGATAGTGGAAAACACTTTGAAGAAATATTAAAGGACATGATGAGTAGAATTGGTGAGGAACTGGAGGAGCGAAGAAGTACTAGCAGTGACAATGAAGAGGAGCCATCAGTTCTAATATTGGACCCCGCACTACCACAAGGATCGGTGCTTGGCCAGCAACCAAATTCGCGAGTCCCAAATACCAGAAGAACTGTCTCTCTCTCTCTGTAGATGAATTAAACCCACCTGGCATACAAAAAGTTGTGGTTGAACATATTGTGAGAAATGAAGACATAAGTGCTCATTCACTGTCTCCACTCCGACTCCGTTCTTTTTCTGGGAGATGTCCGAAACCCAGTAATGAAACAGACTATGAAACTTGGCGCTCTCACATTGAATTACTTCTCACTGATCCTAGTCTGTCTGCGTTGCATGTCTCCAGAAGGATTTTGGAGAGCTTGTTGTCCCCTGCAGCTGATGTCGTCAAAGGCCTTGGTCCGGATGCCTTGCCGACTGTCTACCTACAGGTTCTTGATTCAGCCTTTGCTACTGTCCAAGATGGAGAGGAGCTTTTTGCTCAATTCCTAAGTACACTTCAGGACCCGGGTGAGAAACCCTCAGCCTACCTCCAGCGACTGCAGCTCAATGGGACTGCCGTGGTGAAAAGGGGAGGCATTCAAGTAAGGGAAATGGATAAACATCTAATTAAACAATTCTGCCGTGGATGTTGGGATAACACAGTCATTGCAAACCTACAACTTGAACAGAGAAAAAGCAATCCTCCGTGCTTTGCAGAGTTATTACTTTTGTTGCGCACAGAAGAAGACAGGCAACTATCAAAAGAGAGCCGCATGAAGAAACACATGAGCTCATCCAAGCAACGAATTAATTTGAGTTCGCAAACCGCTTGTGCTTGTGGTGCAAAAACAGAGTACGATTCAAATGTAATCGAGGATCTCAGGAAGCAAATGAACAAGTTGCAGAGCCAACTAACAGCCTTGATTTCTGAGAGGAAGACACACTCTGCACTAAGGCATGAACCGTGTCAAGTAAATGCATCAAAGTCTAGAGCTGCAAGAACTGTCGTACCAAAACAGTTAACTAAACCAAAGCCTTGGTACTGTTTTAAGTGTGGCGAGGATGGTCACATCTCCACACAATGCATTAATGCAGCCAACCCAGCTCTGGTGATGTCAAAACGAAAGGCGTTACAAGAAAAACAACACATGTGGAATGTGAAGAACACTTCCTTCAATCCATCAAACTAAGTGCAGCTTTTGCGGAGGGACAGACAGAGGCTGCAGTGAAACAATGTCCCAGAAAATGGCCTCCATCACAGTCTACTTCATATCTGTGCAAGTTACCGAAAGGACTCATTGGCACCAAAAGCACAGCACAAGTGGAGATGAAAGGAACATTATTCAATTGTTTATTGGATACGGGTTCACAGGTGACTACAGTCCCACATTCTTTTTACTGTAGTCATCTATCTGATCAAGAAATCAAACCTTTAATGAATATCCTGGAAGTGGAGGGAGCTAATGGTCAAGCTGTGCCATATATGGGCTACATTGAGCTTGATGTTACTTTTCCACCTGAGTTCCTTGGTACGTCAGCTGATGTACATACTCTTGCCTTGGTGGTACCTGATGTTAGGACGTCGCAGTCTCCTGTGCTTATTGGCACTAACACACTTGATGTCCTTTATGAGAAATACGTTGAAGACAACCTATCGGTTAGTCACCCGCTTCCTTATGGATACAGAGCAGTGTTGAACATTCTGGAATTTAGACATAAACAGACACTTAACAGTCATCATGGCATTATCCGGATGCATGGGAAAACCTCTCAAACTATTCCGGCAGGAAGAACTGTTGTTGTGGAAGGGATTGCAGCTACACACTCTTGGCAGTCAGAAAGAGATGTCATTATTGAGCATCCATCCTCCTTCCCCTTGCCTGGTGGGTTGATGGTCAAGTCATGTCTTATTGATTTTCCCAGGTTTCAGCCATGTCAAGTGCCGGTTGTCATAACCAATGAATCTGATCATGACATCATCATCTCTGCTAGATCTGCTATTGCAGAGATGAGTGCAATTCAGACTATAATTTCCAAGGAACAAATGGTGACTAACCCAGTTAAATCCGATCATACATCCCCAAAGCCACATATGAGTTTCAACTTTGGCGACTCACCACTCTCACCTGAATGGAAAGATCGCATTACAACAAAACTCAGCAGTATTCCAGAAGTTTTTTCCAAACATGATCTTGATTTTGGCAGAACTGATAAAGTGACTCACCACATCAAACTTACAGATGAAACCCCGTTCAAGCACAGACCAAGACCTATTCATCCCCAAGACATTGACGCTGTCCGTAAACATCTTCAAGAACTCCTTGACTCCGGAGTGATTCGAGAATCTGAATCTCCCTTCGCGTCACCTATCGTGGTGGTGAGGAAAAAGAACGGCAGTGTGCGACTTTGTATAGATTACCGGAAGCTGAACTTGCAAACCATCAAAGATGCTTATGCTCTACCTAAACTGGAGGACACTTTCACAGCACTATCTGGATCCAAGTGGTTCTCAGTACTCGACCTAAAATCGGGTTACTATCAAATTGAAATGGAGGAAGCAGACAAACCTAAAACTGCCTTTGTATGTCCCTTAGGATTCTGGGAATTTAATCGCATGCCACAGGGGATAACTAATGCACCGAGCACTTTCCAACGTCTTATGGAGAAATGCATGGGAGAAATGAACCTGAAGGAAGTCCTTGTCTTCATTGATGACTTGATTATTTTTGCACCCACCTTAGAAGAACATGAAGCAAGGCTAATGAAAGTGCTGGATCGGCTAAAGGAGTTTGGCCTAAAACTGTCTGTGGAGAAGTGCATATTCTTCCAATCATCGGTTCGTTACCTTGGACATGTGGTTTCCAGAAATGGTGTGGAAACTGACCCGGAAAAGATTGCTACCCTCACGACATGGCCAGTACCTAAAACCTTGAAAGAACTGAGGTCGTTTCTTGGCTTTGCTGGGTACTATAGAAGGTTTGTAAAGGATTTTTCTGCTATTGTCAAACCTCTTCATAACCTTACCTCTGGGTATCCACCAACACAGAAGAAATTTAACCCAATAATGAAACCAGGACAATACTTAAACCCCAAAGAGCTGTTTGGTGGTCGATGGACATCTGCTTGTCAACAGGCTTTTGAAGCCATAATTCAGAAACTCACTACTGCACCAATTCTCGCTTTTGCTGATCCTCAAAAGCCTTACCTTCTGCATACTGATGCCAGCTCCACTGGTCTTGGAGCTGTGTTATATCAAGAACAAGACGGAAAAGACAGAGTCATTGCTTATGCCAGCAGAGGGCTATCTCGTAGCGAATCCCGTTATCCTGCTCATAAGCTTGAATTCCTTGCTCTCAAATGGTCAGTGACAGAAAAGTTCAATGACTATTTGTATGGAAATCATTTTACAGTGGTAACAGACAACAACCCACTTACTTACCTCCTGACATCTGCTAAACTGGACGCAACCAGTTACAGGTGGCTTGCTGCACTATCCACTTTTTCCTTTAAAATACTGTATCGTGCTGGCAAGCAAAGTGCCGATGCAGATGGGCTCTCTCGCAGACCTCATGGTGATCTGTCGGATGATGCTAAGTCTAAGAAAGAGAGCGAGCGAATTGGGAAATTCATTAAACATCATCTGTCTGACCCTGCTTTAGTCTCTATGGATCAACACACCATTCAGGCTATCTGTGACAGACAGCTCATTTATAGTGCAACTATAGATTCTAATAACGAAAAGTTGGCCCTTGTTCAATCACTTTCAAATTCCATTGATGCACTTCCTGACAGTTTTGTGAATGACAGTCAGTTTGGAACCTCCATCATGTCTCCGCTTACAGCAGCTGAGATGGCTGTAAAACAGCGGGCAGACCAAACCATCAGACATGTCATATCGCAATTGGAAGATGGAAGGACACCACCTCCTACGTTGAGAAATGAACTTCCTGATCTGCCTCTCCTCCTTCGAGAATTAAAACGATTGGAGCTCCAGAACAACATTCTTGTTAGGAAGAGGCAAATGGGATCTCACTGCACTTATCAACTTGTGCTGCCACAGGAATTGCGACACCAAGTACTGACCAGTCTACATGATCAGTTGGGTCACATGGGAATCGAAAGAACACTGGATCTGGTTCGAACCAGATTCTATTGGCCAAGAATGTCTGCTGATGTTTACAAGAAGATAAAAACTTGTGAAAGGTGTGTCAAAAGGAAATCCCTACCTGAGAAAGCAGCACCCCTTGTAAACATAAAAACAACAAGACCTCTGGAACTTGTTTGCATGGATTTCTTATCACTGGAACCAGACAGTAGCAGAATCAAGGACATTCTTGTAATCACAGATCATTTCACAAAGTATGCAGTGGCCATTCCCACACCCAATCAAAAAGCCAAGACAGTCGCGAAATGTCTATGGGACAACTTTCTCATTCACTATGGAATTCCGGAAAAACTTCACAGTGATCAAGGACCAGACTTTGAGTCGTGGACTATAAAGGAACTGTGTGAAATGGCTGGAATGCATAAAATAAGGACTACTCCATACCACCCGAGAGGAAACCCAGTTGAGCGATTCAATCGTACACTGTTGGACATGCTTGGAACCCTAACTGATCAGGACAAAACACACTGGAAGGATTTTGTGAAACCACTTGTACATGCATACAATTGCACCAAAAATGATGTCACAGGATTCTCTCCTTACGAACTCATGTTTGGACGCCAACCACGATTGCCAGTTGACCTAGCTTTTGGACTACCTGTCCATGGTCAACATACATCCCATTCACAGTATGTTAAAGATCTTAAATCTCATCTGAAAGAGAGCTACAGGATTGCAACAGAAAGTGCTGAAAAAGTCATGCAAAGAAACAAGGCCAGATTCGACAGGCATGTCACTGCCTCTGAATTAGCTGTGGGAGATCGTGTGTTGGTCAGAAATGTTCGTCTCAGAGGCAAACATAAACTTGCTGACAAATGGGAATCTGAGCCCTACATTGTTGTAAAGAGAGCTGGTAATCTTCCGGTCTACACAGTTAGACCTGAGAATAGAGGCATTCCTCTACGAACACTACACAGAGATCTTTTGCTACCTTGTGGATACTTGACTGCCCCAAAAAGTACTCTATCTGTGAAGCAAACCCCAAAACCAAACCTTCGCTCGAATCATGATCCTCCTGATGATCCTATAGATATGACCACATTCTCGGATGACGAAGAATTAACTCCGAACTACTGGTACAGTGGGCCACCCAGCTCAGAACTTGCCAGATTCACAACCATAATTGGCATTCCAACAGATTCTGTTATGGCCCCTTCCAACACAGTCCCTGCAACCTTAGAGACCCCACAACGCACAGCCGCTGATGATCCAAACCAAGGGAAGGTTACTCAGCAGCTGGCTGACTTACCTGATGCAGCCAACAGCCCAGAGGGCTCAGTCGCAACAGGAGACGCAGAACCCGAATTGATAACTAACGATGCTGCAGATGAAACAGCGTATCATCCTACAGACAATGATTCAAACCTTTCACTTGACAGTAATTACGAGGTTCCTCTAAGACATTCGACTAGAACCAGGAAGCCACCAGAGCGACTTCAGTATACAAAACTTGGACACCCAGTATTGAATACTATTCAGTCACTATTGCAGGAGTTAACTAATGTATTTACATATGCTCTAACAGCTTCCGAGGGTCCCTCCTGTGTTACACCACAGCAAGCAATTAACACCTAACCCGTTCCATGTTACGGGACGTACATGAGATTAGGGGGGGAAAGTGTAACCCTCTGATCCAGAAACTATTTTTAATTACGTAGCCAATCACGGACCGCCAGCTGCCATAAATATCCGGGTCAATATTAGGTCACTTCCTGTTTACCTTTGGTTCAGCCGGACGGCATCTGAGCAGCAGCCGCTACGATCGGTGTCGTAACTAGACCGTGTGGGTTTGCGCACTAAATCTGCAGTCAGCGGTGAGTAGAACAAAGACTAAATGTAATCTCCAGCTGGCTTAACATTTAGCTAGCTCCCGCTAGCTTAGCGCTTAGCATAGCTGGGTTAATATTTGATTATGGAGGTTTGTTTATTTTAGCCCTGTAATTATTTTGGGTTTCTTTTTGTTTAAGCAATGCAATTCAATTCATTCTGTGCAGTTGTTAAAACCTGTTGATAAGTGACTGATGTCTTAATATGATTTTCAACATGACAGATATTTGTATTTATCCTTTAAAAGTTCATGTTCATTTATCATTCCTTGTGGCCTTTTAGGTCAGGTTTTTGTGACAGAGTTCCGGAGCACGTAAAGGTTTGGATGGCGAGCTACAAATGGAGATTCCTTTGGACCACAATTCCTTTTCCTTCCCACAAGAGGTGTGGTAGGAACAAACTAAACTGATTCGATGAACTATCTGAGAAACTAACTGAACGGAGAACAATAGGAGAAACAACCTGAACGGAGACTCTATGAACTATATGGAAAATGAACTGAACTGACCTTTCTGAAATGTTTATTTTTTTTGTATGTAATTAATTTTTGTTTGGAATATAATCACAATACAACTCTTAGTCAAACTTATCTCTGACTCAGTGGTGGTTCCTTTAGCGAGCATTGGGCTCCGTAGACAAGCCTAGAATCTATAACTGTTTACAACTGGTCCTTAAATTCCTTTTATACCTTAAAAGAAGAAGCACATGTTACAAACCTCCTGATTAAAGTCTTTGTCTTTCTTAACATTAGAACCAGATTACATTTTCTTCTCCAGGGAACCTCCTGGAAATTATTAAGAAACAAATTTGAAGTTACAGACCCATAAAATTGAGTTTAGTTTGCTGAGATGACGTTAGCGTCATTACTGGCGTCATTTTACGACATAAGAAATCAACTTTTCATTTGTAAAAGCATTAAATGTGTTTTTATTTATATTAAAGCTCAGATAGAAAAAGACCTTTATTATTACTTCTTTATTTGGAGTTCAGTTTTAAATGATCGTTATTATTAATGATGTAGAGCTGTATCGTTACCGTGTGTGTGTGTGTGTGTGTGTGTGTGTGTGTGTGTGTGTGTGTGTGTGTGTGTGTGTGTGTGTGTGTGTGTGTGTGTGTGAGTGAGTGTGTGTGTGTCTTCATGTTTTATAGCCTCAGCGTATCTCTTCTCAGGAACTTCTCTCTCGTGGACTTTGAGACTGAAGTGATCATCAAACCTTGATTCTCTTCCTCAGAAGTAAAAGCCGGAATCACAAGAGAAGAGCAGCTCGTTACGCTGGACATGGCGGCCTCTGACGGTGAGTTACTCAAGTGGAAACACTTTGTTTGAGTTTGTATGAATGTGAGCTTGTGACTGCTTGTCCTCAGCGGTGCTGCTGTTACTGGGAGAGACACAAAGTGGGAAGAGCTCAGCAGGAAACACCATCCTGGGAAAACCAGCCTTCCACAAGAAAACCACTCGCAGCTCCAAAGAGAACGCCACCGTCTTTGGAAGACAAGTGAATATTTAAAGTTTTCAGTATTTGCTCCCTTTTAACCCTGAAGCTCCGCTCACTTTAGACTACATGTGGTCCTCCAGGTGACGGTGGTGGACACCCCGGGGTGGACGTCCCACTCCATCACCCCAGACAGAGTATCTGAGGAGCTGTGCAGAGCTCTGACCCTCTGCCACCCAGAGCTCCACGCCATCCTGCTGGTGCTGCCCTCCACCTCCACCTTCGGCCAGCCGGAGTGGAGGGCCATGGAGGCCCAGCTCAGGCTGCTCCAGACCCCCGTCTGGCAGAGAGCCATGGTCCTCTTCACCCACGGAGACGAGCTAGGTGAACCAACGATCGTTTTGTTTATGCTCACTCTGTCTCTCTCTCTGCTGATTGGCCATTAGAGATCTAGCTCAACCAATGAGGTCTCACGTGTGCTGCAGGTGGCCTCCCCATCCAGGAGCACATAAGGCGACAGGGCCGGACTCTTCGCTGGCTGCTGGAGCGATGTGGGAACCGGTACCAGGTGATGTCGGAGCGGTCCGGGGCCTCGGAGGCCCAGGTCGCGGAGCTCTTTGAGAAGATCCAGAAGATGATGGAGACTAACGAGCGTCCCAGGGAGATCCGGGATCAGATGTACACCCGGCTGAGACGAGAGGTGAGCATGAAGGATGCGAGGAGGACGTGGGGAGGACGGGAGGAGATAGAAATGACAGTGGTGCATGATGGGAAGCCAGAGGCCTCGAGACGGACATATATACCTAAAGGTTTGTGTTTCTAAGCCACACAATCATCACGCCAACACCCGGGACACGTTGTGAAAACCCGCTGCGATGTGTGTTGGTTGCAGGTTTCCCAGTAGAACCGGTCGGTCTGAAGCCGGCTCTGAGCCTCGTCCTGCTGGGGAGGAGGAAGTCGGGGAAGAGCTCGGCCGGCAACGTGATCCTGGACCGGGAGGAGTTCCGGGTGGACGTGAAGACCAGCAGGTGCTCCGCGGGCCGCGGTAGAGTATCAGGTCGGGCTGTCACGGTGGTGGACACGCCCGGGTGGAGTCTGTTCGGTCTGGCCAACGCCAAAGAGGTCCGGGCGGAGATCGGTCGGAGCCCTTCCCTCTGCCACCAGAGCAGCAAAGTCTCCTTCCTGCTGGTCGTCCCGGTCGGCTCCTTCAGGGAGAAAGACAGGAGGGCCGTGGAGACGAACCTCGGCGTCCTGGGGGGCGACGTGTGGAGGAGCACCGTGGCGGTGTTCACCTTCGGAGAGGAGCTGAGAGGACGGACGCTGGAGGACCACGTGGAGCAGAGCGGACGGCCTCTACAGTGGCTGCTGGACAGATGTGGACACCGATACCAGGTGTTAGACACGAACACGGGAGACGGGACACGAGTGAACCAGCTGCTGGAGATGGTGGAGCAACTTTAGAAACTATTTACACGCATATAGATGTTAGTAATAATAATAAATGAGTTCAAATTTAAATTGTAAAACTGCTACTGGTACTACTTCTAATAATAAGCGGAAGCAGCGAGAGACTCTGGACAACGTGAGCTGTGATGTGACGTGTTATCTGGTGGTTTGGTTTGTGGGTACGAGGACGTTGAGTTAGTGTATTTGTGTGCATGTGCGTCATTTTTACAGCTAAAGAACAGAACAAACAAAGTTCTAGTCTGGAGTGATTCAGTCTCATGTGTGTGCATCCAGTTATTGTGAGGATTCACTTTATGAAATACTGTCAATAACAGAAAACATGCTCATACAGGCATTCTGGGTAATGAAAGAGTCGAAAAAGTACTAAAAAGAGACACTCATCTGCATAATTCTTGACATTTTTTAACACTGAACTATGATTTTTTAAAAACATTTTTATGACATACTTCAGTATGACTTGCTATTCTGTGACTCTTATGATATTTAATGACGCTATTCTGTGACTTTTTATGACATAATATACTTTGACTTGTAAAGACTGTGGCGACCCTTCTGCTCCACTAGGTGGCGCTGTGTCCTTTGTGCCGTCTCGTTTGTCTTCAGATCATTAAATGCGCAAGTGTTGGGAACATGTATAGGTTAATTTTAAGTGCCTCATCACCCCAATCAATCAGATTATATTTCTTTAAATGTGCTGCTGGCAGTAGGCTTAATGGAATGCATCATCCAATGAGATCTATAGCGAAAATAATGATATCAACTCTTTCAGAATAAGTAGATAAAAACAAGCCCAAAGAGAATCTAACTGATACCAATGAATAGATACTTATGAGGATATATGTAGGTGTATGTACGTATGTATCATGTACTATATATATATATATGTGTATATACATGTATGTGTAGATTATCATATAGAATAGGAGTTTGAATATGTGTGTGAATCTGTGTATGGGCGGATCAGTGTGTGTGTATTATTCATAATAAGCAGTAAAAATAAATTGTGTGTAATTCTCTCTCTTCTTATCATGAGTCCACCTTAATCATGTTCTACAGTAATGATATCTATGGTGTACTAATAATACTGTCATATCATTATGATGCTTTCAACCAGCATGTAGTTCAACCAGCCATCAAGAGGACACGGGAGCAAGTAAACACTAAGCACACACACATTATTCAGAATGGTGATCAATACAACATGTTGCCATGGTGATGTAATGAACACATCCATACGTTTCTTAAGCGCCAAATAAACGTTATGAACAGCACGGCATGCAGCGGCTTTCCCGATGTTCTCCACATCACCGACACTGTACAAACATGAACCATCGCTACACAGCGCGAGGCTGCATCAGTCCGTGAGACAGTAGATGGCGTGTGGTGTTCAATGTACGGCTCCAGAAGGTCTTTAAATAAATGATTCCTTGTTGGCAGAATCGATAGCGCTCGTACAGGAAGTCATCATGATGTGATAACGGATCTTGGCGATCTCGAAGAACTCTCTCCCTATAAAACACTAATCTGACTAATATCGCTTCCTCATCGATGGATCTCTGAGGAAGGGAGCTGACACTTGTTTCCGGGGGAGTGGCAGTTTATCCAGCGGATCTAGCTCAAGCCGGCGTTAGATTTCGCCATGATTATGGTCTTGAATTCCTCATATGCGTTCATGATCATCTCCTGCTCGTCAGCGGAGTAAAAAGAGGCTCTTTCTTTGCGTTTATTTGCCGTTGTACTGTTAGAAAATCATGGTTTCGGTGATCGACGCTTCCCCCTTTTGAAGTAGGACGGGCACACGCAACGATCCTGATGACTGACGTCTGGTTCAAATTAACGAGACTGTTTGAGCGGATCAGCCTTTGAGGAACCGAGATAGCCTGATGTCAATCATCGAGTTAATTTAAGCTGGATAATAGGACATTTGATCGACTTAGTTCAACCACGTACGAGGAATAGGGCCCAGGTCCAAGTGCTAGCTGGTGAGCTGACCGCTAACATGCTAGTGCTAGCTGCTGAGCTAACCGCTAACATGCTGGCGCTAGCTGCTGAGCTAACCGCTAACATGCTGGCGCTAGCTGCTGAGCTAACCGCTAACATGCTGGCGCTAGCTGCTGAGCTAACCGCTAACCCTCTGACCTGCTGACTGTTTGTTCACCAACCAGACACAAAGTCACATCGGTGCTTCTTTAAAGTCTTCCAGATGTTTGGCCTCATGCAGCCAGTCATATAAATACATTTTTAATAGTTTTTTTCCCCTTTGACTAATTTATTTAATCAGATTAAATATATTCACTGTGTTTGCGCTCAACTGTAATCTGTTTTTTGTCGTTCCTCTGATACTTCCAACGACAACAGTGTGTTTGAGAGTTATAGTTATCGAACAAAAGGTATTTTAATAAATAGTATAAGTACCTAAACCTTTCAGATGATTCCCATCATGGTTGTTTTTTTTTGTTAAAGGTAAAGACGTCTAAATAGACAGTTTTAAGATGGTTTTAAAGGTGCAATGCTGCTTTAATTGATCTTTTATTTCATATGTGATTGTTTATGGTCAGAGCTAAATGATGCATGTTCAGTAATATGAAAAGAACCACTAGTTAGTGATAGGGTGTAATTTAAACTTGCTGCATTAAATGTTAAGATGCAAACGGTGTTCTCTTGTGTTATTGTTAAACAGTCAAAACACCAGAAAAGTCTCCAACAACACCAGAACAAGTCGCTAGATTTGTCGCTAGTAGCTTTTGATAAAACAAGTCGCCGTGAGGGTTTGGAAAGTCGCCAGATTTAGCGAGAGAGTCGCCAAGTTGGCAACACTGGCACCGGTTAAATATGTCCCCAGAGCAACATTGGACGTAACAATGGTTCCTATCACATATAAAACCAAACAAAAATCCATCTTCATAAAAACAAGTTGTACAAATAATAATATATAAACAAGCATCTTAAAGCTGCTGCAGATGTACAAACAAAAGCAGTTCACTTACCAGAGCTGCTGTTCACTATTTAAAGACAAAGTCCATCCTCCTTTCTTTGTTAACAAAGAGTTTAATCTCACGTTGTTCAGTACATCCGTGTGTTTTAGTTCCAGTAAGAAGTTCTTCTGGATTCACGGACGCCAGTGAATACAGTCGAGCCTCCCCAGTTGTATTTCTTGAACACGTTTTAATGCGTTTGAGGCTGAACATGTCGCTCCACAGAGGCAGCAGATGTTGGGATCATCACCGCCCAACATGTCACGCTAGCCCACTGACCAATCACGTAGCTGTAGGCCAGCTAGCAGCTCTGACACGTCAAAGAATACGCCCAACATGTCAAACTAAAGATCTGATTGGTTGAAGACTATGACAATCAACAACATCGTCCCCATTCACTTAACCTGCACATGGATTCACTGGTGAGTCTGCAGGCCTGGGGCCTCTCTTCTACCTAGAGACACAGAGGTGAACTCTGATTGGATCAAAGCTCTACTTAAAACAAGCTGCACTGAAGCAGAGCAGCTGAGGAGCACAGTAGCTGTGCAATGAGAACATAAGATAATGGGAACAATGTTTGTATAAATTATGATACATGTAGTGTATTTAAGAAAAATTATTAAATTATAAAATAGCTCTAACTTTGTGATTCTGTTTAGGCCAGCAGAGAAGGCTTTGCAGGCCCTGACGTTTACTTCATGTAGTTGCCTCAGCTCAACTTCTAACATCTTAAAGAGGATCTGATTGGCTGACTATCACTCAGCCCAACCTGCTGTTGTGATTAACATTACTGTTTAAAAAGAGAAGAAGAAGGTAACACCTCCTCTCAACGAGGGTGGTTGTTGGTCTGATGTCAGACGTTATGAACAGGCTCCTCCTCCTTAATGTGTAACAGCCTGTCAATGTTTAACACCATCTCACCTGCTGGAGGCGTCTTTTTATTGTCTGTGTGAGCTGTGAACCTTGTCCGTCCTCAGTGGACACACACACACTCTCACACACACACACACACACACACACACACACACACACTCACACACACACTCAGGACTCCATGAGGACCTCCACAGGTAAGCTCTCTCTCTCTCTGGCTCTGATTTGACTATTGAGGTAAAAATGATTCTTTATCTTGACATAACTCTCATGGAGAAGTCTTGGTATAAGCATCAGTATCACCTGTGTATTCAAGAGGTAAAGTCAAAGTACCTGCTTGTTCTTTTTGATGGTTGTGGGAATCATTCCTTTGTGCGTGACTTTGTGTTTTCTGGTGAAACATTTTCCACCTGCAGTCCTTCTCTGCATGTTTGTGTACAGTTTACAGTTATCACAAAGTGTCATCTTACCGGTTCATTTTAAATCTTCTTGTTCACACTAGAGCTGTTTATTATTTTTCTTATTGAGCTGGTGTTAAGGAGGTTATTGTTGTTGTTATTGAGCTGGTGTTCAGGAGGTTATTGTTGTTGTTATTGAGCTGGTGTTAAGGAGGTTATTGTTGTTGTTATTGAGCTGGTGTTAGGGAGGTTATTGTTGTTGTTATTGAGCTGGTGTTCAGGAGGTTATTGTTGTTGTTATTGAGCTGGTGTTAAGGAGGTTATTGTTGTTGTTATTGAGCTGGTGTTCAGGAGGTTATTGTTGTTGTTATTGAGCTGGTGTTAAGGAGGTTATTGTTGTTGTTATTGAGCTGGTGTTAAGGAGGTTATTGTTGTTGTTATTGAGCTGGTGTTCAGGAGGTTATTGTTGTTGTTATTGAGCTGGTGTTAAGGAGGTTATTGTTGTTGTTATTGAGCTGGTGTTAAGGAGGTTATTGTTGTTGTTATTGAGCTGGTGTTCAGGAGGTTATTGTTGTTGTTATTGAGCTGGTGTTAAGGAGGTTATTGTTGTTATTGAGCTGGTGTTAAGGAGGTTATTGTTGTTGTTATTGAGCTGGTGTTAGGGAGGTTATTGTTGTTGTTATTGAGCTGGTGTTCAGGAGGTTATTGTTGTTGTTATTGAGCTGGTGTTAAGGAGGTTATTGTTGTTGTTATTGAGCTGGTGTTCAGGAGGTTATTGTTGTTGTTATTGAGCTGGTGTTAAGGAGGTTATTGTTGTTGTTATTGAGCTGGTGTTAAGGAGGTTATTGTTGTTGTTATTGAGCTGGTGTTAAGGAGGTTATTGTTGTTGTTATTGAGCT
The DNA here is from genome assembly GCF_910591455.1 of Pholis gunnellus. NCBI lineage: Eukaryota > Metazoa > Chordata > Actinopteri > Perciformes > Pholidae > Pholis > Pholis gunnellus. Next base: position 26,355,942 of record NC_136535.1, read on the forward strand.
GGTGTTCAGGAGGTTATTGTTGTTGTTATTGAGCTGGTGTTAAGGAGGTTATTGTTGTTATTGAGCTGGTGTTAAGGAGGTTATTGTTGTTGTTATTGAGCTGGTGTTAAGGAGGTTATTGTTGTTGTTATTGAGCTGGTGTTAAGGAGGTTATTGTTGTTGTTATTGAGCTGGTGTTCAGGAGGTTATTGTTGTTGTTATTGATGACCATGAATTGACCGTCACATGAAGTCTTGAGTGTTTTCTGGAGCTTTCTAAAGAGGCATCGTATTGCGTCATGTCATCAGGGTTCAACAGTAAGATTAGAATTCTGCTATTATTGAACAGATCTTTAATAAAAGATCAAAATGTGATTGTGTGTATCGGCCACCATTCATTCCACACACGATGTCGAACATTACTTTCAGAGCACCTTTCATAGGTGAGTGAAGTTCAAAGAGCTGAAATATGAGACGCAACAAGACGCGACGGTGAAAACAGAAAAGATAAAAGTAATTCTACAACTTTAGACCAACGTTTAAAAATATTGAAAATGTAATTAAAAGCTGTAATAACAGTAATAGTAGAGAAACCGCTTGAAATACAAACTAGATTAATACGATTATACAATTTATCTACAGTAAAATAAATGATCAATTTAAAAAAAAGGTGCAACTTAAATACAACAAAATAAGTGAAAAATGTAATAATAATAAAATAGAATTAGTTTTTAACTTGAACAAAATTAAATATGTGAATAAAATAATTTTATAAAATAAAATACAAAATAATTATTTTTATTTGTTCTAATTTGTTCTAATTAGAAACAACTATATAAACTTAATGTAATTTCTCTAAAGTCTAAGCACAACTTAACTAAACAGAACTCCCTCATCTCCTAACGACATGACTGTAACACTATGCTGGCCGGTCCATAGATGATTGAAGGGGAGAGCAGACCTTCCTCCTCTGTGGTGCACATGTAGTGGCTCCTGAGAACACCCCTCTGGCTGTGGGAGAATGGAACAGTCCAATTGTCCATTCTAATCTACCAGACCAGGTGTGACGCAGCGGCTCAGTCCAAAGACAGAAGGATGGTCGGCTGAACGACACTGACAGGAAAGTTATTAACACTTCTTATGAACCGTAACTTCATTTAACGCTCAATCTAGAAATATAAAATACAAATATGTTTAACTTTGTCAGCAGAGATAAACTCAGAAGTTCAAGTTCAATCAGGAACTGTGTGTGTGTGTGTGTGTGTGTGTGTGTGTGTGTGTGTGTGTGTGTGTGTGTGTGTGTGTGTGTGTGTGTGTGTGTGTGTGTGTGTGTGTGTGTGTGTGTGTGTGTGTGTGTTGGTTGTTAAGACAACAAAAAGCGCCGTCTATTTATAATGTGTGCGTTTGTACTTGAGGGTCTCATTGGTTGGGGGGTGGAATCCGGTCTCGGTGGACCAGGTCTAGATGGACCAGGTCTGCAGAGCTGTGAGGATTCTTTCATTAAAGGCTCCAGTGTTCATTGGTCATATTTTTACCTCCTGAAGCTCCGGAGCTAGAATGTATTAACGTTTCGTGTCCTGAGAAGTCCGGTAACCTCCGTTCTCTGAGCACATTTCAATGAGCCGCTGTGAGTTCAGCTGCAATCTATGTTCTGAACAAAGACTCAAAGATTCAAAACAGCTTGAGCTTCTACCTGCATCTGATGATGGAAGAACGAAGCAGCAGCTGCAGGAAGAAGTATTTCATCTTGTGTCTGTTTTTCCAACAGGCTGCCAGCATGAGATGGAACATCCACGGTGAGTCTTCACACTGTGTTCATGACGTTAATAAAGGACCACACCTGATAACGTTGATATCGCTGAAGATAACAGCTGAACTGTGAGCTCTTTATCTTCTGGATACAACAAGGAAGTGTTTCCTCAGTGCAACATGTGTTCACCGTTATCGACCTTTCAGCAGACAAAGTGTCGATATTTAAAGAAATGTGTACGACATAAATGTTTATCACCAATAAATATTGCACTGGGCTTCAATGATGCACTAGAGAATCCAATATGAATATAGTGAATAAAGGCGAAATGTAATGAAAAACTTTTTTTAAATATATATATTTTTTTATATATATATATATTTTTATATATATATATTTTTTTATATATATATATAATTTTTGGGGAATTTATATATATCTTTTTATTTTTATATATATATATATTTTTTTTTTAATTTCAAAATTTAACTTTAAGACGGTTCTTGCTGCTTTGTCAGAAAGTTCTACTAGTTTGTTTTTGACCACATGACTAAAAGTCAATTACATCAGTGAGTCACATGTCAGGATGCTCCAGATATCAAACGAGTCCTCGTGCAACGTTCCTGTGATATCTTTAGAAAAGTGACACATTTTCTGTACGTTTTTCTATGAAATCCAGGAATTTGTATCAATGTCTGCTTGATAGATTAATTGCGTTTTTCAAAATAAACTTCCATCTTCACAGGAAACTACTTGGTTAGTTTTAGGAAAAGATCCCCGGTTAGAATAACCACAGAAGTACTATAACTACATTACACAAGTTACGTGTATACACGTGATGCAGTGACATGAAAGTAAACCATTGCGTTCCAAAGATATCTTGAATAACAGCGTTGTTTTAAATGATGAAGTGAGTCTACTAGAATGAAATACAACTTCAGAAATGCTGGTCGGTCCTTTGAAAAAGAAGCCATTTTGTGTACAGTATAGTTTTTGTATAAAACTGAATTCCATTCTGTCTGTTTTTAATTTCTCCTCCTCTCAGTTTTACCTTCAATCCAAAGGAAGGCATTGATAATCCCGCTCTGGTCATCACCGATGATCCAGGTGAGGTTTGATACAGAACACGAGCCTTTACGTGACCTTTTGTGACTCCTTCCTCGGTGTTGATGGTCTTCACTGGACCCTGTGTGTGTGTGTGTGTGTGTGTGTGTGTGTGTGTGTGTGTGTGTGTGTGTGTGTGTGTGTGTGTGTGTGTGTGTGTGTGTGTGTGTGTGTGTGTGTGTGTGTGTGTGTGTGTGTGCAGACCCTCAGAGTCTGGTTCCCAGACTGTGCCACCTGACGCGTCTGGAGGGCCAGAGCTTCGGCTTCTTCCTGCGGATGGACCAGAGCGGCCGGAGCTTTGAGGTCAGAGACGTGGAGCCGTGGAGTCCGGCGAAGCGTGGCGGCCTCCGGGACGGGGACCGAGTGCTGGAGGTCAACGAGGAGTACGTGCACAACGTGGACTTCTCCAAGGTTAGTGTCCGCAATCGAGATGATGCAACATCTCCTGGGCTTCTTCTTAAAGGAACAGTGTGGAACACTTCAGGGGTTGATTAGCAGAAATGGAATATAATATGTTCAACTATGTTTTCATTAGTTTAGTTTTATTTAGTGTAGAAAAAAAGCCTTTTAGATCTACGTGGGGAGCGGGTCGTTTTACACGGACTCCGCCATGTTGCACCGCCATGTTGCTACGGCAGCCCAGAATGGACAAACACTAAGGAACGCTGGCTCTACAGAGATTTTGGTTTGTGAACCAGGTGAAGTGAAGGACACTCGAACTACAGCGACTATGATCATTACTGTTACTGGAATAAAATATTTGCAAGTAAAAAGCCCTTATCAACACATATGTGAACATGTAAATGAAAGTGAAACCTAAATCCATCAACCCTCGATCATCGACCAACGCTATGTTTACACAAGCACAGCACGAACAATCGGACCAAAGCTTTTATTTTTATTCTATATTCATGTTTTTAAAAACAATCATTTATTCATGAAACAGAGTATTGATGAGAGTAGCTCATTGTAGAAATAAACTCTTAAAGATATTTATTTTTTAGGAGTGTTATGTTTAACATAGATGTCTCTAAATCTCACACACTGTTCCTATGAATTTGTTTTGCATATTCATGATGCTCACAGGATCGATCGTCTGCGTTAACATTGGTGACCCTATGACCTTTCATCAGGCTTCACCATCTGTCCGAACTTTCTTGTCGACAATAAACTGAAGGGCAGCTAGTTATTTCTCACAGTTTAAAGGTGCAGTGTGTGAGTTCTGGCGCCATCTAGTGGTGAGGTTGCAGATCGCAACCAGTTGAAACCCCCCCCCCCCCCATGTGCCAAGCGAGTCAGAGAACTACGGTGGCCTAAATGTGAAAACGTGGATGTCTATCGTATCGTCGGTCATTTAAAGTACATAGTCTGTGATTTGTCCGTTCTGGGCTACCGTAGCAACATGGCTCCTTATGTAGATATAAACTGCTCATTCTAAGGTAACAAAAACACAACGATTCTTATTTCCAGGTGAATTCACACGGAAGAAAACCGCCAATAGATCCCTCTACGCTCTAGGTATCTGTAGTTAAAAGTAAACAGACTGGATCGATCTCACCTGAGCTTAATTATGACTTTAATGGCTGAATGAAAAGAACAAATTTCTGTCTGCTTACATGTCAAAAACAAGAGTTCTTTTGATTTAGGATGGACATAAATATTCAAGGAACAGGGCCTCAATGTTTAAAATGAAAGAGTTTATTCACTTTATCATCTGTGTCTCTGTGATGTTCTGACAGGTTGTGAGGAAGATCCAGTCCTGTGGATTACATCTGTTTCTGCTGGTGTTGAGACGGGACGAGTATGAAGAGGTACAGTATGAAGGTTAACTTTATAATCTACCTATGTATTCTGTCAGAAAAAGATAGTGTGTCCCAATCATTGGCTGTATATAAGAAGTGGACGTAGTCATCTTCACGTCTCTCATTAGTTTGTGGGCTGATGTTTTGAAGTTTTCAGTTCGGCGATTTGTCCGTCGCCATCTTGGTTTTTAGCAACCAGTGAACAGGAAGTGACCATATCTGGACTGAGGAGGAGTGACGTAGAGACGCCGTATACGTCTCTGGTAGAGAGACCTGTCAATCACTGTGTAGCCCCGCCCCTAAAGCATCCCCTGCTTTATGGTCTGTGTGACTCTAAATGGACCATCATTTACTAAATGAACATCATGCTGTATTGAAGAAGACTTGAAACTAGAGATTGAGACCATAAACTCATGTTTACAATGTTTACTGAGGTAATAAATCAAGAGAGAAGTAGAGTCATTTTCTCATAGACTTCTATACAACCAGAGGAGTCGCCCCCTGGTGGACACTAGAGAGAATGCAGCTTTAAGCATGAAGCTTTAGCTTCACTTTTCAGAGCTGGAAGTTGTCTCCTGGTCCAAATATATGCCAAAATGACCAGGATGTTCTACTACATCTGGTCACATTTAGCAGCATGAAAGCCAGCATGCTTTTCTTGGGCAATTTGACCCACAATCCTTTGCACAGCGGAGCAAAAGGGTCAAAGTTTGTCTCGGTTGAATGCATTCTGTATGCAACAGGATGTACTTTGTGAAGGCAGCTGCAGTTTGGACGAAAAGTAAAATATGTAAGCTAAAGCATGTTGACACTTGTGGGCACCAAATGTTAGATTTCATTGTTTTCCCATTTTTTGTAAAATAAATTATTAAAGAAATATAATTAGCATTTTGTGTGACCGGAAGTTCAGAGTGAGTGATGTGAGTTAATCTGTAGTTGTTGTTTCTCTGAGTTGAATCCCGCTCTGGTCTCCGTTCCACAGGCCGTGTCTGTGGGTGTGGATCTGCAGACGCTGGCCAAGTCCTCCAAAGGGGACGGCTGGTCTAGACCCAGACTGTGTCACATCAGCAGACACCCGGAGGACGGTCTGGGGATGACCGTCACCTCAGTGGAAGGTTAACTTCTCCTTTACTAGACAAGAACCAAACGTCAGCAGATATTGTCACCATTAATGATTCTCTAGATTTAAAAAGGTCCTGAGGCCATGCTAGCTGTTTCCCCCTGCTTCCAGTCTTTATGCTAAGCTAGGCTAACCACATCCTGACTCCAGCTCTGTGCCTAAAGTCACAGTGAGGAACTTGCAGTTTGAAAAAGATGGAATTAATTAAAAGCAAGATTGTAAAAAAGTTTTTTTCTTAAAACTATCAACAGAAGTTGCTCGTTCGTTTCTTTGTTGCAGAGAAACTTTGCTCCTAATAAACGACATGAGCAGGAATAACTTATTAACTTTGAGAGTATCTAACGCACTGATGATGGTGATGTTTGCGTCCTCAGGTCAGAAGGGACAGTTCACTGTGAACACGGTGACCGACGGTCCAGCAGAGAAAGCCGGCGTCTGCACGGGGGACCGTCTGATCTGGATCAACGGGGTCACGGTGTCCACGCTGACTCACGCCACCCTCAGCAGAACTGTACGAGTCCCTCAGTTCACGATCTAAACCTGTGTGTTAGATGATGATCGTGTGTGTGTGACTGCTGCAGTGCGTCTGGTCCTCTCAGGTGAAGCGGATCGGGGACTCGGTGACGGTGCTGGTCATCGACCGCGAGGGCGAGTCCTGCAGCGTCCGGAGGAGGACGCCCGTCCTGCCCGAGGTGGCGGAATGCCGCGGCCTCCCGCACGCCGCCAGAACCATGCGTCTGGTGAAAGGACCCGATGGATACGGCTTCCTGCTGAGACAAGAGAGGCTGGCCGGCGCTCAGAGGAAAGGTGAGAGGCACGCCGACGCTCACGTGACCACGAGCACGAGCACCTCGTAGAGACGTCTGACGAGGGAAAGAGTCACGAGATGTGATCCGTTGTCCTGTGTACAGAGACACCTTACAAACAAAACCACTGAGTTGGGTTCATGACAAACATCGTAGTTGGCTTTAAAATAAGAGACATTTTAAATGAAACTCACATTTAGAATAAGACGTTATTTCAAACTTTGTTTGTCGGCTGCTCTTTATGACGGAAGTGTTCATCACACATGACGTCTGGAAGGATTAGGACGGAGGGCTTTGGGGTTCAGAGGTTTAGTCTAGGACCAAGTTTAATTTATATCAAAGTAGTTCCAACACATTTAACAATAATAACAACAGGAGCTGTGTTGGTTTAACCTCCACGTTAAAGTCAAAGCCTTCCTCTGTGATAATCAGCTGTCTGTCAGAGTCTCTGAGCTGCTTGTATTTATTTGCTCCCCCGTCCTGCTGAGACCTAGTTCATGTGCTGAGGGAGGTGGATGAAGGGAGTCCAGCTGAGGCCGAGGGGATGGAGGACGGAGACCTGCTGCTGGCCGTCAACGGTACACCTGTAGAGTCTCTGGAGCACGACGACATCGTCAAAGAGATCAGACGGAGCGGAGATAAAGTCGTCCTCACCTCCATATCGATACCAGGAAGAGACTTTTACAGAGAGGTACATTTATTTATTTATATATATTTAATATATATATATATATATATATATATATATATATATCTTTTTTTTTTTTAATATTTTTAATTTTTTTAAATTTATATATATACATCTTTTTATTTTTATATATTTTTAATTTTTTTAATTTATATATATATATCTTTTTATTTTTATATATATATATACTGTGTATATACACACGCATTTCTATCATCATACAGATGTTCTCTGTCGTGTTCCTGTAGTTGGGAATATCTCCGCTGTTGTTCTGCGAGGACGGACGTCCAACAATCTACGCTCAGGACGGAGAGGAGACGGACAGACCGGGACAGACCGGGTCTCACGTCAGTCAGGAGCTTTAACCCCAGAGGTGTAATATTCTGAAGCTGTGTGAAAGTCCTCACATTGTTTTTGGTCTGAAATCACTTCATCACTTCATATAAGAACATTCTATGTTTAATGTTTTCCAGCCGTCAGAGAACAAGAGATGCTTTCTGAGGCCAGCAGACGAGGAGCTCAGATGATTTCACATCAGACGGACGTCCTGTGATTTCTTCTAAAATCACAAATCTGTGTGATCATCCTCTGGGACCATCTGCTGGGACCATGATGCTCCTCTGGGACCACGATGCTCCTCTGGGACCACGATGATCCTCTGGGACCACGATGATCCTCTGGGACCACGATGCTCCTCTGGGACCACGATGCTCCTCTGGGACCACGATGCTCCTCTGGGACCACGATGATCCTCTGGGACCACGATGCTCCTCTGGGACCACGATGCTCCTCTGGGACCACGATGATCCTCTGGGACCACGATGCTCCTCTGGGACCACGATGATCCTCTGGGACCACGATGCTCCTCTGAATCTGTAGCGAGATCTCAGGACCGTTCTATTTTTGTACATTTTGATTCATTTTTTTAATATTAATTATAAACAGTGGTCATTATTTAGTGTGAAGCGTTGTGTGATTAAATTAAGCTCCACATATAGAAACATGCATCTTTTAAAACGGATCTTCTTTATGTTCTTAGATGTACTGAACATTAAATATTAAACCCTTTTTATCAGTATATACTGTTTTTGTTGTATTTATTTTGGGGTGGACATGATCCATGGTGGTCGAGACGTTAGACGAGACATCACACAACAAACTGGTCTATTCTCATACGTATGTCATTGATATATGTCAACATATATAAAGTCATTTGAAATCCTAGTGAGTATTAAATACGGTTTATTTAACGGATTATTGCCAAATATGTTCGCATCAAAAAAGGAGTTTGACTTGTTGATTGGTGCGGATGATAAACGCAGTGAAACAGCATAAAATACTTAATAAAAATATAAAAATGTACAATAGATTAAGATAAACAATATAAGAGTTAAAGTGTTCAGTGTCTGAATTTAGTGATGCCATAACTTCACATGTTAAAAGCCTGTCTCCTTGTCTGACGTCAAAGGGTTTGATAAAGTTTTACTATAAATATAATTCACATTTACCTTCAATGCTGTTTTTTAAATTTTAGTTTTCTGTAATTTTATCCCAAACTTTCATAAAATGATCAAAGATAAACTGCATGCAATAATGTATACCTTAGAACATATTTGGTGTCATTGAATTGATATATTTCAACAACATACTTGATTAATTTCATGAACAGGAGTTACAATAAACTGGCTTCTAAACTGGCTTCCTGTGAAGACGGAAGTTTATTTTGAAAAAACAGTTCATATGAATTGACACTTGTTTCTGGACTTCAGTAGGAAAACACAACAAATGAGGAACTTTTTCTGAGATATATGAATCATTTGAGGATTTCTTAGTGTTTTTCCACCATATTTATGATGAAATGAATCTCAATCAAAGCGTTTTTTAAACCTTTTTTTCAAATGTATTGAACAAATTGCACATATTCACAATAATACACAGTAGAATACATACATTCAAACTAACATACCAGAGGAATAAACGCAGAAAATATATACCGTTATAATTGTAACCGTTATAAGTCTTATTCTGAAAAAGTGAGACCGGAAGCTGCGCAGTCTTCCTTCTTGGTGATCACAGCGGTCAGTTTAACGGTTGATACTCGCGAGACGGCTGTCAGGCTTCATTCCCTCCTAACTAAACCCCTCCAGTAGAACAGCCATGGCGTCCGAAGAGCTGGCGAAGAAGCTCCAGTCCCGGCTGGTCGCTACGCAGGAGGCCGCCGACCACGACCCAAAGCCGGAGTCCGTACCGAGCCCGGTCCTTCTCCGACCCAGACCGCAGGAGGCCGAGGCAGCCTGCGGAGACTCCTCGTCCTCCTCCGAGCTGTCCGCCGTGCTGACCCGCCGTCAGGACATCAACGACGGGACCGCCGCACCGCGACTGACCCGCGTGTTCAACCCGTACACGGAGTTCAAGGAGTTCTCCCGCAAACAGATTAAGGACATGGAGGCGATGTTCAAACGGTAAGATGCCCGTTGTTTGTCCGCTGGTTTTTGCACGCGGAGCAACGGTGGTTCCGACATTGTTGACGTGTAGTCGTGCGCGCGTGGGCCGTTGGTGGCTGAGTGAGCGCGCGGGGGATTAAGATGATGATGATGCTGCTGCTGACGTGAAGCCTCGCGGGTGAAAGCACGAGCTGTCACTCTGATCACGACACGACTCACCGAGGCCCTCGTCACCGTTTTGAGGGCTTCTTCAGTGCGTGTTTTAATCCGTCCCGTGACGTCTCGTGATCAGAGGGGAGAGCGCACGAGGCCAGAGATTACATTGATGGGTTCAGATTTATTGACATAAAAAACAAGCGGTGAAGATATTCTACGGAGGCCCAGATGTGACAATAAAGTCTACTGCGTCATATTCAATAGGAATACGTGACGCAATTACAATATATATGTGTGTGTGTGTGTGTGTGTGTGTGTGTGTGTGTGTGTGTGTATGTGTGTATGTGTGTATGTAAGTATATATATATTGTAATTGCGTCATGTATTCCTATTGAATACATATATATATATATATATATATATATATTACATACACACACACGTATATGTGTATATATTATGTATATTAACATTTTTCAAAGTGTTTTGAACATATATAAATAGATGGAATATGGAAAAAAAGGAACAAAAAATGTAATACAGTCAATCGTATCCAATTGAGATTAAAAAATATTAAAAATTAAACAAAAGTAGGCAGAAGCATCATCCTCTGTTATATTATGTATATATCTGATATAGTGAGCGTTCCTGTGAGCTCGTGGTCGGATGGTTTCATTCATATATGTATGTATGTATGTATGTATGTATGTATGTATATATATATATATATATATATATATATATATATATATATATATATATATATATATATATATATATATATATATATATATATATATATATGTATATATATGTATGAATGTATATATGTGAGATAGTGAGCGTTCCTGTGAGCTGGTGGTCGGATGGTTTCTCTTCTCCCACACACAAGAGTTGGTCTGAGCGTTTCTTTGTGTTCCTCAGAACTGGAATGCAGCCTGAACAGGAAGCTCTTTCTCTGGCTGTAATCGGTCCATTATGCAAATGAGGTTTCCAATTGTGATCTAATCCAACTCAGTTAACAATGGTTACAATAACAAACTAACTATAGGCCACTTCTTTGTTCTACATTTAGACGTTTTCTACAACCATCATTTACTAAATGAACATCATGCTGTATTGAAGAAGACTTGAAACTAGAGATTGAGACCATAAACTCATGTTTACAATGTTTACTGAGGTAATAAATCAAGAGAGAAGTAGAGTCATTTTCTCATAGACTTCTATACAACCAGAGGAGTCGCCCTCTGGTGGACACTAGAGAGAATGCAGCTTCAACACATGAACGACCTGCTAACTGTGATGGGTTTCTGTGGTTCTACAGCTACGACACCGGTAGAGACGGCTTCATCGACCTGATGGAGCTGAAGCTGATGATGGAGAAGCTCGGAGCTCCACAGACTCACCTGGGCCTGAAGAACATGATCAAAGAGGTGGACGAAGACTTCGATGGCAAGCTGAGCTACAGAGAGGTGAGATTCACTCTGCTCTGGTCCAGTTACACCAAATAGAGCTCAACACATCCGTGATGGGATTATAATAATATAAGATTATATAGAAGTACAAGATGAAAAGCAATAAGGCTCGACATGACAGTGACCTAATTTATTGTTTATTTATAATTACTTTACACAAAAGTGTTTTTCACTGTCATATCTGTGATCCAATGCAAAGTATTATGTTCTTAACTAAATGTAAGTTAAAGTGATTCCAGCATGTTTTTATCAGGAGAATATCTTGTAACCGCTTTTATTTTGGCGAGGATAACGACGTGATGTTTTTTTAATATCGTGCCATGAGTCCACGGGTTGAAAGGTAAAAATGTAGAGTGATGTCATGCATGTGGAGGAAGATAAATATGAACCTTCATCTTCATCTTTACACACTGGCTCATTTTCTTTCACATGTTTTATTGAAATGTTAATGTGTGAGGAGAGAAGTTAACCGCCGATAAACACCTGCAGCAGATGTTCTACCTCAAAGTTATACAAGTGTCAAATCATACTGCTAGTTATATATTTGCACATGTGCAACAATAATGCTCCTCATCATCAAACATCTGGAGGAGGAGGAGGAGGAGGAGGAGGAGGAGGAAAGGTGAAGGCACATTAATTACCTGATCTTTAGAATATTCCCACGGCTCATTCTGGGTTCATCCAGCTCTGATTTTTATTGTTCATCACCTTGTTTGCTCCGTCATGCCTCCGTCATGTCTCCGTCATGTCTCGTGTGCATCCTACTGGGCTGCAGCTGTTGTGGACCAGAATAGATCAGAGGTGGACTTCTTTTTAACTGCATGTAACCTCCTTCAGTTCCTGTTGATCTTCCGGAGGGCGGCGGCGGGAGAGCTGCAGGAGGAGAGCGGTCTGATGGCTCTGGCCAGGCTGTCTGAGATCAACGTGTCTACCGAGGGAGTGATGGGGGCCAAAGACTTCTTTGAAGCAAAGGTACTGTTGTGTTCTACCTGCTCTGATAGACTCCGCCTCTTTTAGGGCTTGTTAAACATTCAGACTAGAATTTAGCTTCTACGGATGTTTGTTTTTTTTACTTTATAGTGTTTATCATCATTTCTTTATAACTTTTTTACTCACCAGATTAAAAGCTGAGGCCTGAAAAGCTAATTTTAGATGTTTGAATTAAACTCTGACCCCCAAGATCCCCAATCCTAAACTGGGTTTGTGTTGATTTGATGGGTCTTTATGCCTCTTTAGACATTTAAGACTAAGTTTAAGTTAATGTGTGATCCGTACTGACCCCCCCCTCACAGTTTAACTTTAACCATCAGTGTAAATAAAGTTTTAACGTTAACCATCGGAGTGTAAATAAAGTTTTAACGTTAACATCACAGTGTAAATAAAGTTTATCGTTAACCATCAGAGTGTAAATAAAGTTTTAATGTTAACCATCAGAGTGTAAATAAAGTTTAACGTTAACCATCAGAGTGTAAATAAAGTTTAACGTTAACCATCAGAGTGTAAATAAAGTTTCACGTTAACCATCAGAGTGTAAATAAAGTTTAACGTTAACCATCAGAGTGTAAATAAAGTTTTAACGTTAACCATCAGAGTGTAAATAAAGTTTTAACGTTAACCATCACAGTGTAAATAAAGTTTAACGTTAACCATCAGAGTGTAAATAAAGTTTAACGTTAACATCACAGTGTAAATAAAGTTTAACGTTAACCATCAGAGTGTAAATAAAGTTTTAACGTTAACCATCAGAGTGTAAATAAAGTTTTAACGTTAACCATCAGAGTGTAAATAAAGTTTAACGTTAACCATCGGAGTGTAAATAAAATTTTAACGTTAACCATCACAGTGTAAATAAAGTTTTACTGACTCGGTAGAACTTGTTTTTAGTCTCTGATCTCTGATCATGTTTCATTGTAAACAACCAATCAGAGGAGAGCTAGTAACGTTAGCAGCACCGCTAACGGCTAACCAACGGAGGTTCACTTCAGTGACATCATGATGCCTTCAGGCTCTGCTCAGTGAACATGAGTACTGGCTGAAGGTACATTACAACGTTATCATGTTTTTATGAAGAAAAAAACCACTATAAATTACAATAACAAAGTAAAAGTATAACATTTAGAGCTTTTAATAGTTTACAGACTTCAGAGCGTTGAAATGATTTTTGGGACGGTGGATCCTCGTAGACAAAACCAAACGTTAGTGATTTGCTCCTTTTCTTTCGTGCTGATCTGATCTGTGACTATGATTCGTGATGCGATCTGAACCTCCATGTAACATTAACCAATCACAAACCAAAAGACATCCAAGGAAGTCTCCACAGACCGCCACAATAAAGCTGAGCTGAGGCCTAGATGAATAAGATGAGAAAAAAAAAAAAAATGGCATGAAGCCGTATCAAACGGGCTGCGTGAGGGCGGTCCTGGACTGAAAGCAGCCGTGCGGGGGCGACATCATCGTGATGACGTCATCGTGTGTGTGTGTGTGTCACCAGATGCAGGCCCTGTCTCTGGGCAGCAAGTTCGAGGCCGAGATTCAGGAGGAGAAAGAAGAACGCAAGAGACAGGAAGTGGACAAGAAACAGAGACAAGCCGCCTTCAAGCAGCTGCAGTCGGCCTTCTGCTCCTGAGGCAGCGAGTCAGAGTTACTGAGGCGCCACTAACAGCTGCTCATCCACTCACACACAGATAGCAACCATGCATTGAAGTAAATACGCACTAAAATACCTCGAAACGCGCCACAGACGAGGTTCAATCATTCCAGACTTCATGCAGCTGTTCCACAGTTCTTTGTGTGAGAACGGGAAGTTTTCATCTCGAGGTGTTTCTACTTATTTAGACAAAGTTAAACTGTCCGTACGTTTCTTTTGTGTCATATGATCCTCGCTAACACTGTTACAAGTGTAGTTAAATAAGACGCCTAACCTCCAACGTCATCGTAACAGTATAGTAATAGATAATAACTATATCATAACGGTGTAATAACTTAAGTATTAACGTCTGAAAGTGTCGGTGGTGAAAATGAATCCTTATGCAACTTTGTCTGTTGGCTCAGTGGGTCTGATCCAACATCAAGCAGCTCAACGTTCATCACTAGTTTACAGATTAATCCTTCTTTGATCCGTTGAAGCTTCGCTCTGGTTTTGAAATCGCGCAAAAAAAACTTCAAACAATCCCCAGATTTAAAAAACTCAACTGTGAAGTGTTTCAAAACCAGGGAGGTTGATTTAAAGGATTAGTTTTGTGTTTATTGGCTTCGGTCTCTGAGAGGGAAATAAGTGCACAGCCGGTTAGCCTAGCTTAGCATAAAGACTGGAAACGAGGGGAAACAGCTAGCCTGATAGACGCTTGTAAAGCTCACTAACCGTACAAAAGCAGGAATTTTAAAATGACCGTTTGTGGTTTTTATTTGCACTTTGTCGCTGGAACCTTCACGATGAACTCGTTTCATATCGGTAGTCCGAAGCACACAGCTCCCCCTGAAACCACAGCTGCTTATTTCCACATTTCTCTTCATGTACGGAGGAAATAAACGAGGTGTAACGTGTTAGTCAGAGAGCTTCAGAGGTCCCCAGTCTTTATGCTAAGCTAGGCTAACCATATCCCGACTCCGGCTCAGACAGAAAGCCAGTAAACCTATTTTCTCAAATGTTAAACATTTCCTGTTAAACGTGTATTCTGTGAGTGAGCCGAGGTCTACAGACTGACTTTAAACTGCAGCACAGATTAAAGATTAAAGATTAAAGATTAAAGATGGAGGAACCAGCCTGTTGATCAGCGTCTCTTAAACTCGGCTTGTGATTCTGTTTTTAGGATCTAAATTCTCGGCGCCCCCACAACATGTATTGCACAGTTTTGCTGAGTCGTGTGAATCTTGAGTCTGCTGTCGTTCAATATACTGTTTTCACAAGCATGCAGTGCAACACGTGTCGATGTAGGCTCGACCTAATATATTTAAAATCAAATTCAGCGTATGTTTCATGTAAAATAGACCAATGTTAGAAATCTACTGCACCGTGTACATCTGCACTACAAGCTACTGAAGCTACTGAAGCTACTGAAGCTAGCAGCTAGCAGCGAGCGACAGCGCTGACGTGGACTTTATCTGTGAAACAGACGAGCTGCAGGTTTAACTTTGAGTGCTTCGTCTGATTCAACACCAGATAAATCTTCTTATCGTTTGTGTTTGTGTGGACACTAAATGAACCATTTCTTTATAAAACACTGATGGGTTTTCACACTGTGACAGAAGAATTTACATTTAGTTGTCGTTTGATTTGTAGCTTCTCAAAGTGTGTAGTGATGAGTTTTAACTCCAGTGATTAATATTGCACTTTCATCAAGTTAAGAAAAAGACTTGGAACCTACATCCCCCATAATGCAATGCTTGATATAGTCTTTGATCATTCCCTCCCTTTCGTGAGAGAACAGAGAGTTCCTCGCTGCATCACTTCCTCACGATGTGGACTCGTGAACCTCTGACGGTTCAATAATGAAACCTCAGAGCTCAGTCGCCTGTACGTCGAGTCTAAATACGTGTGATTAGAAACATCAAGAGGAGCGAGAGTTCAGAGCGAGAGTTCAGAGCGAGGAACGAGAGTTCAGTCGGCAGCTTTGTGAAGCTCTACTTCGCTTCCTTCAGAGGGCGAGATGAGGAACTTGATATTAGTGTCATGTTTGTGTGTTCAGTACAGAGCTACACGGTTCTGTTTGTTCACATTAAACAAGCAGGATATTAGCATGTTATTGTTGAGTTGGTGTATCTCTACTTCCAGATGTGATGCTAAGCTAGGCTAACCATGTCCTGACTCCAGCTCTGTACGTAACACACAGAGATGAAGTTGATGTTAATCTCTGAAGCTTCGGTGGACCACAGCTCTGTGTGTAGTCCACTCTAAACGTTCTTTACATGTGAAGCCTGAACACTGTGTAGACGCGTCCCGTGGTCCAGGAGTCCACATCCAGATGTTACAGAGCGCTGACTGAAGTGGTCCATGTGTGTGTGTGTGTATCTGTAGCATGAGTTATAACAGGACTACTGTGTGTCGCACCTTCTTTGGTATTTTGTTGTGGAAACTGACAATGTATTTTTTCATGAATAAATTAGTATATATATTGTTAATTGTTTTAGCAGAGACTTATAAGTTGCCAAATATTAAAACAAAAGGTCAGTGAGATATATTTTTTTGGGCACTTGTAAAGATATCGTGTTGTAGTCCCGGTCAGAAGCAGCAGTTCGACAATAAAAGTGATATTAAGAAATCCTGACTCCTGTCGTCACTCATGAGAGGCTTCGTAGCTTCATCGGTGAATCGTATCGATGTTCAAACAATCTTCACTGTTAAACCGCCGCCTCTCCTCACAGCGTTCACAGGTTTAATCAGGCAGAACTCCAATAACATTAAAGGATTTAGTACGTCAAACATAGTATGTCATGAAACATTAAGTGATAATGTATGTTATAGGAACATATTTAAAAATGTCATAGTATAGTATGACATAAAAATACTCGTTGGTGTGTCAGGACCTCTGCCAGCACTTGTGTTGCTGTGTTGCTGTGTTGTTGTTGTGTTGCTGTGGTGTTGTGTTGTGTTGCTGTGATGTTGTTGTGTTGTGTTGTTGTGTGGTGTTGCTGTGTTGTGCTGTGTTGTTGTTGTGTTGTGTTGTGTTGTTGTGTGGTGTTGCTGTGTTGTGTTGCTGTGTTGTTGTGTGGTGTTGCTGTGTTGCTGTGTTGTGTTGCTGTGTTGTTGTGTGGTGTTGCTGTGCTGTGTTGTTATGTTGTGTTGTGTTGTTGTGTGGTGTTGCTGTGTGGCTGTGTTGTGTTGCTGTGTGGTGTTGCTGTCGTTCAGTGTTCCTGGCTCCTGATTGGTTGGAGCTTGAAGCCATCGAGTAATTGGAGTCAGCTGACCACTGCTGTCAGTCTATAAGCCCCGCCCCCTCCTGTGATTGGTGGGCTTGTCTGGCACCACCTTGTTTATATGTTGGACATTTGATTGGCTGTATATTTATGTATCATTACCTCAGTGAACCTCCAGCATCATGTGTTAGAATCCTCAGAGGTTACATTGTTAACTCAACCTTTGATTAATAAAATGTATTTATTGAGGGTTTAGCTAGAGACGGACCATAACAATAGTTTATCATTAAAAGTCATAGTATAGTATGTTATTAAAATCAATCAACCACAGTCATAGTGTGGTACAGTCATTTCCAAAGCGTGGGTCGGGACCCCCTACTGGGTCGCAAAACACATTTGCAGTTTCTTCAGTTTTTTATTCAACATTTAAATCTTCAGTACACCTTCTTACCGCACGAGGGAGCCAGAGAGCTCCGATCGGTCTGATGACTGCAGACCACTGATGAATGGAAATAAACAAGAGTCTGTTAACTCCCCTCATTTATAAAGTATTTAATATACATATATGATTTTAATAACACATGCACGAGGTTGAGAACCTACAGATCTTTTAAATGGCGAGTAATCCTCAACATTGTAAAAGGTGACGTGGAAAAGGCAGCAAATCTGCTCATAAAAGAGTCACAGTGCAGCAGCTCAGTACAGTCACACCTGACGGAGGTTTGAGTCGCTCTGGAGCAGGTTCAGGCTTATGGATGTGTTGCTATGGTGATTTTTCCAAACTTGCTTTGAGGAACCGAAAAGCCTCACTTATGTAATCTCATCCTGGAAATGATCCGGCTAACTCAGTTAGCCACGTACGAGGAATAGGGACCTGTACTAACGTGAAGATTTAGTTCCGTCCTGAAATCATCGAGTGTTTGAGTTCTTTATAAAAACTTGACACGAGTCTGCATTAATGCAGGTTTTGTTTTAGGGAATTACCCACAATTCATAGCGTTGTGATGTTAAACACGGCGGTTACCAGTGGAAGCATGGAGACGTAAAAATAAATAAAAAAGGTAAACAATAATATTACATTTACAAACATAAACATTGAGGATTAAAGATGGAACATAAAAAACACATGAAATCAGAGGAATATTGCACGGATTTATTCATCAAACATTCCATTTAGTTATTGAAGCTTTTTGGACAAAAACAGTAAATAGTTTATTTAATAATTAGCTCTCATCTTGTGAGGGAAAAACCTGGAAGACGTTTAAATCTGGGAGTAAAAAAATTAAACAAATGTAAACCCACACTTGTTCATAACAACGCGATGTGTCGCAGTAAAGTGCTTTACCATTCGTATTCACAGTTAAGGCTTTAGGGGAACGCTGGGAGAACGAGGCTGCATCTCATAACCACATGCTTCTGTTTCATCACTCAAAACATGCAGATTTTACAGTTACGTTTGTATTGAGAACTCTATTTATCATTTCAAGCCCTGTGTAATATTATTGTAATATCTTAAAAAGGAGTTTTCAGAGGAACATTTATTTATTGCATTGCCGTGTTTTTTTAATATCCCTTTTCTTTGTCATATATTAAATACTACTTGTATTTGTTCTGAGCTAGATCAGATGAAAAAATGACTGTCAGCTAAATATTCATAACACAACATTTCATGCTCTCATACATATTCTTGTTCCAGAGCGTCACAAGAGAAGAACTGAAATGCATATTTTAAGAGCTCTCTGTTGAGGTTTTAACATCTCTGAGTTGAGGAAGTGCTAAATCAAAGTCAGGGCGTCTCTTTGTGAATATTTGTAGACTGAAGTCATCTCTTCACATTAATGAAGACGTCTCTCCAGGAGCTCCGGTTCAGACCGGACCTCTCGGTGGTTATTTGCCGTATCCTGACGACGGAGGCAGACAATCCTTCTCCAGCATCCTCAGCGTCTGTCGGACTCCTTTCTCCACCCGTCGGAAGTGAAGCCTCTTCCAGAAGCTCTGCTGCTGCTGACGGCCCCAATCCAGATCCCTGAGGAACACCTTCACAGAGAGAGACGGGGATCCACCTTTTACATTAATGATTCACTGTCTGCTAACTGTATCAATGTATTCGCCTACGTGAGTGGATTTCTGCTTTGTTATCTGTAATGATGGTTCTGTCTCCATAGAGGAGCAGGACTTTACCTTCAGCTGCTGTTTGACACGTTCTCGGTCCCAGGACGAGGCGTTCTTCTGGATCACGCTGAGGATCGGGTGCCAGTCCTCCGAGACGTCGGAGCCCTCGGTGACCGAAGCCAGGACCTTGACCCGCCGGCCTCCTTGGCTCTTGGGAACACCTCGGACATACAGGGACTGTTTCCCCACATCGCTGAGAGGGTTCAGATACAAGCTGCACAAAGACACCGACAAAGAAACGTACGAACGGATTACAGACTTTACATTAACGCTCACTTTCAGTTCGGCCTGAACCCTGAAACCCGGCTCTAAATGAGTAAAACACGGAGTATTGATGCGGTCCGGAGTTAGCGGTTCTTCTTGTCTTGTTGCTCAAGAAAGAATATTAGTTTACAAACAGAATAATAAAGACATTTTGATTATTTTATTCAGATCAGAACATCTCTATATGAAGAGGGTTTATAGTATTTCAGGGATTAATAATGAGCTGCTTACTGCAGGGTGTGAATGCCGTCGTGCTCCCTGCAGGCGTCCACTAAAGCCAGAGCGGCGTTGTCCCCGATGTTGTTGTAGGCCACGTTGAGCTCCAGGAGCCCCGTGTGCTGCTGGAGCTTCTCGGCCAGCTCCAGGGCCCCCTGGTCCCCCAGACCCGTGTGCATCAGGGACAGGTGGGTCAGGGACCGGTTCTCAGGTAGAGCCTCCAGCAGGGTGCGAGCTCCAGACTCCAGCAGAGGGTTGTCACACAGTCTGAGGAGCACGTCGGAATAATAATGAGACAAGGCTGAGAACAGACCTACCAGAGACGGTAGGAGAATGGACTCTACTACTGTATATACATACATTATATATATATATATATATATATATATATATATATATATACTCTTTTTATTGAACAAACACAGTTAATGTCTCTGTCTTTTGTTTAGCTTGTGAAGCAAAAGGGACTAGAGTTGCATTTCATTGCGTAACCCTTAAGATAAATGACCCTTAAACAAAGCTTTACTAATCTGCACTTCCTCCAGCTGCTTCAAAATAAAAGCCTTCTGCTGGCTGAAAGGAGCAGGAGGCTGATTTTGCTCGTCATGTTTCGCACCATCAAAGTTGTACAACGTCTTCTGTGAACGCTGAGATTATTATTTGTGTGTCCGGCAGGTGTACTGAGTTTAGTTTACCAGCAGCGGTTAAACCAGTTTAAACGCTGAAGTTAGCTACGATGGAGCTTCGTTTCCAGTCTGGAGGCTGCAGCAGGTTGTTCAGACAGACACAGCTGTCTGTTACACATGCATTGGTAAAATAATGTCACTCCGTACACGAAAAAAACATCCCGCTGATGGATGAATTCCCCCCGGAGCCACTGAGAGATCAGAGTAAAGACATGAGTAGAGGGATGGTCTTACTGTAGAGATCTAACAGAGCTCATGGGGTCTAGCAGCAGATCTCTCAGGAGGACGCAGGACTCAGGACCCAGGCTGTTAAACTGCAGACTGAGGACAACAGAGACAGGCAGACACAACAATCACAACACAAACACAGCATTCACATGCGAGACGAGCAAGGGAGTCATCCAAAGTCAACACAAATGCATTTAAAAACAGAAGTTATGAGTTTAACACCACAGCACCACAAAGTACATCCTCCAGTATGATAATAAAGATGAATCAATACGTCTCTAAACAACAAAAACTAAGAATTAAAACCTTCAAGAAGGTCAGATCTATCACACTTTGACGTCGTTCTCTCCTGTGTTTGACATCCTAACGCGTCGTTAGATCATTTACGTAAAGTGTTTCCAGAGCAGTGACGTGTTGATTTCTACGCTGTAAAACGTCCTGTTCAGCACATTTCTTTGTCGATATTTTTTTAATGAGCAAATAAAATTAAGGTGACCCTCAAAAACCCAGCATCTGACTGTTTCTAGCTTACAATCCTCCTGCTTTTAATGTCATATTAAGATGTCTTTATTTCAGCTAAATTTACCTAGAAAGTCAGCAACCAGATGGGTCGACTCAGAGCCTGATAGGAGCTCTTCACCAACTCAAATCTGAATTAACCAAACCATCTGGATTCTGATATTTTTATGCATTTACTTTGGTACGATTCAACCAACACTGGTAACTTCTTAGTAGTATAACATGGACAATGTTCAGCATCATCCACTAAAAAAACATATTTTCCTTTGTTACTCACTGCAAACCAGAACAGAAGGTTTATTGATTTTGTCTCACTTGAGGTTGTGTGTGTGTCTGAAGGCCGGCCACAGCATCTGAAGCATGTCGTGAGTCAGGAGGCAGGAGGACAGGTCCATCTGTTCAAGGTGATAACTACAGGAAGATACCAACACGCACCTTTCAGTGAGTAACGTTCAGACTCAGTCGGTAACGTTCAGACTCAGCGTAACGTTCAGACTCAGTCGGTAACGTTCAGACTCAGCCGGTAACGTTCAGACTCAGTCGGTAACGTTCAGACTCAGCCGGTAACGTTCAGACTCAGTCGGTAACGTTCAGACTCAGCGTAACGTTCAGACTCAGCGTAACGTTCAGACTCAGTCGGTAACGTTCAGACTCAGCGTAACGTTCAGACTCAGCCGGTAACATTCAGACTCAGTCGGTAACGTTCAGACTCAGTCGGTAACGTTCAGACTCAGCGTAACGTTCAGACTCAGTCGCTAACGTTCAGACTCAGTCGCTAACGTTCAGACTCAGTCGGTAACGTTCAGACTCAGTCGGTAACGTTCAGACTCAGCGTAACGTTCAGACTCAGTCGCTAACGTTCAGACTCAGTCGCTAACGTTCAGACTCAGTCGGTAACGTTCAGACTCAGCGTAACATTCAGACTCAGTCGGTAACGTTCAGACTCAGTCGCTAACGTTCAGACTCAGTCGGTAACGTTCAGACTCAGTCGGTAACGTTCAGACTCAGCGTAACGTTCAGACTCAGTCGCTAACGTTCAGACTCAGTCGCTAACGTTCAGACTCAGAGTAACGTTCAGACTCAGAGTAACGTTCAGACTCAGTCGCTAACGTTCAGACTCAGTCGGTAACGTTCAGACTCAGCGTAACGTTCAGACTCAGTCGCTAACGTTCAGACTCAGTCGGTAACGTTCAGACTCAGTCGGTAACGTTCAGACTCAGTCGCTAACGTTCAGACTCAGAGTAACGTTCAGACTCAGAGTAACGTTCAGACTCAGTCGGTAACGTTCAGACTCAGCGTAACGTTCAGACTCAGTCGCTAACGTTCAGACTCAGTCGGTAACGTTCAGACTCAGCGTAACGTTCAGACTCAGTCGCTAACGTTCAGACTCAGTCGGTAACGTTCAGACTCAGTCGCTAACGTTCAGACTCAGTCGCTAACGTTCAGACTCAGTCGCTAACGTTCAGACTCAGTCGCTAACGTTCAGACTCAGTCGGTAACGTTCAGACTCAGTCGCTAACGTTCAGACTCAGTCGGTAACGTTCAGACTCAGAGTAACGTTCAGACTCAGTCGCTAACGTTCAGACTCAGCCGGTTATGCTCAGATACTCAGACTCAGGCCAATAGTTGAATCTGGATTTTCTTTTTCCTCTTTTGGATGCACTTTGTGAATAAAAAGCAATTTAGAAATAAACATATAATTCAGCGCCACAAAGTGATAAAACACTAAACCTTACATACTGAACATTTATCAGTAAATCCCTAATCCATACCTTACCTTGCAGGTGTGCACGAGAGCACAGAACTCAGCACAAAGCACTTGAGTGGTGTCATACGGATGTTGGTGAGTTTGATGGTTCTGATCGAGGCTAGAACCTCTGCAGTCACTCTGGGGTTCTGAAACTCATACAGAAGGACCAGTAGATCCATCAGCTCCTCTGGCGGCTGTGGCTTGCTGAGCTCTAGAATTAAATAACAGAAAAGAGAGGCATGATTCATAAAGATTTCTGTCTAAAACAAAAACGAAATAAGGAACTTTATGGGTCTGTCCACGGTGGACCGGTCTCTGCTGGAGGATCTGGGTCTGTCCACGGTGGACCGGTCTCTGCTGGAGTCTGAGCTGAAGGAGGTTCTGGTGAACCTGCATGAGTTCATCTGGTTTCACCAGAACCTGACCCGGTGGCTCTGATGACGAGCATCAAGAATAACTCTATAGAAATAGACCATCTTCTCTCTGATGGTCTCTTTACTGATGGAGGTCTGATAGAGGATCAGGACTACACTGAGACCGGTTCATATAGAGGACCAGGACTACACTGATTAATTAAGGTCAGTGGGTGTGTAATATTTGAAACCAAGATCAGTTTAAGTTCTCCCAACATGAAAAACAAAGCATACTTTAAAAGCAGGACTGAAGAGAACATCTACGTTACCTCTGACGAGGTACTTCCTGAGGGCGTGTGTGATCTGGGCCACGGTGGTGCTCTGAATGCTGCACCCAAGTTGCTGGAGAAGGACACGGTTGCCATAATGCAACAGTCCACCCATGAAGATGGGGTAGAGCTCGAAAGGCTGGCCCTCACTGTACTGCTCTGGTTGCGGGCCGTGGACTCCCAGGAGGCTTTGCTCCACCTGGTCCAGGACGTCCTCGTTGTAGCTGTCCTCGGTGCGGAACATCTCGGCCGCCATGGTTCTGGCAATGCCGCTTTTGTTGTGACTGCTGATTTTCTCGTAGAGCTTCGGAAAAAGCTTGAGGAGGTTGAACACGGCAAATATCCGGAGAGGGATGAACTTTGAGAGGATGCTGACGATGGCGTTGACGTCCTCACTCGCCTGACCGATGGCCTCAGACACCTGACCGGTCAGCTTCTCCAGAGCGGATTTGTTCTCTCCCAGAACAACGTAGAGAGCCGCCAGGTACTCCTGCATGGCCGGGACAGCAAACACGTAGCGCTTCTCACTGGGATCTTCTGCTAAATGTTTGCTGCTTCCCACACTGGGAGCCAAGAAGAAGTCGAGCACGTCGGTCCGGAACATGGCCAGCTGACGTAGCTCCTCGTCAGTCTTGGTCTTGCCTCCGATCCACTGCTCCAGCTCCTTCTCCGAGAACGACGTGCGTTTGTTCGTCACGCCGTCGAACGCGAGTTTCCCAACCGTACGGACCACGTACAGCATCAGAGAGCTGTGGTGCTCCTGAATGGGCACATTGGTTCCCTCTCCCGTACCGAGCACCTCGCCGCCAAAGTTCAGCCGGAGGAAACTGGTGTAAATGCCGGTCAGCGTGCGGACGGGCGCCTTGGCGTCGGTGAAATGGAGGAAGTGTAAGGTGGCGCATGTGAGCCAGCAGTAGGAGGGCAGGAAGCAGGCTGCAGCCAGCTGGCTTTCTCTCTGGAGGTTGAGGTACAGCAGCTCTATGAGGGTCTTGTGGTTCTGGCCCGTACCTCCGCTCTGCTGCAACAGGCGGCTGCTGAAGTAGGCCCGCTGGCGGTCCGGGTCGTTGAAACCACAGATCTGTGCATAGCGACACACATACTTCTCGGGGATACGATCCAGGGCAGACAGTCTGGTGGTCACCAAGATGCTGGCCTGAGGAAACAAATAACACACTTTATAAATGAACAATGATTCAATACATATGTTCTTCATTAGGGGAAGAAAATCAATACAGCATAGTATCGCGATATTGTATCGATAAACTAACGCCAAGTTCGTAATTGCAGATGTCGTGATTAACTGATTTGGCCTTAACTGCGGTGGACTGTCCCTTACCTCAGGCAGGAGGTATTTCCTCAGCAGGTTGACCACCACCACACCTGGAGGCAGCGCCTCATTAGGATCACTGCAAAGCTCCGTGGCTCCAATTCTGAAATCCAGATTCATCTTCTCCGCCCCGTTGAAGACGAAAAGCACGTCCTTGGCCTGGTTTCCCTCCCCACTCAACAAGGGGTGTCTTTTAAGGTGGAGGTACTTCCTGCTCACCAGGTCCCTTAAGGAAGCCACCCTGTGAAGGAAGGGATTCATCACTTTGTGCATTTTATTACCAACATACTGTTCCAACAGCAGTGTCGGTAGATCAATCCGGTCAGTAGGTAGGTAAGTAGGGTCGTTAGGTAGGGTCGGTAGTTGTGGCAAGTAAGTCGGTTGGTAGGTAGATCGATTCGGTCCGTAGGACTGTCGGTCCGGTCCGGTCCATAGGTAGGTAGGTAGGTTCGGTAGGACTGTCAGACCAGTCCGTATGTAGGAATGTAGGGTCGGTAGGAATTGTAGGTAGTTGTGGCAGGTAAGTCGGTCGGTAGGGTTAGGGTCGGTAGATTGGTCCGGTCCATAGGTACCGTAGGTAGAGTCGGTAGGTAAGTAGGTAGGATCGGTAGGGTAAGGGTAGATCAGTCTGGTCCGTAGGTAGGTAGGTCTGACAGGTCGGTTGGTGGGTAGGTAGATAGGTCTTCATTGAGTCTCATTCTGAGGGAAGTTACTAAAATAACGCGGCTCCAAACTCAAAATATCAGTTATGTGACATAAGACGACACCAATGAGAAGATCATCTTACTTTGACAGTTGGCCGAGGTCCTCACAAGAGAAAGGAACCAGCAACTTGAACTGGGTCAGGGTTCTGCCGGCGCACCAGTCCAGCACCAGCTTCCGGACCACTGTGCTTTTCCCAGTTCCCACGGCTCCGTACATCAGCACGTTGAGCCCCCGGCCCTCGCTCCAGGCTTCGCTGGGCTCAAACAGCTGTTCCACCGTCACAGAGGGGCTGGAGGGGGTCTGGGTCTGGAGAGGGGAACTGAGCCGTCCTGCCCTCTCCTCGGCGTCTCTTTCTAGGATCAGTGGATCCACATGCATGGTCTCCGGGCTGAAGTAACCTCCAAACTGTTTCTCCTCCTGAGGAAGGTGGCTGAACCACAGGAAGACCTTCTTCTTGTGGATCTCTAGGGGATCTGCTGCAAGAGACACAAAGGGAGGACTTCTTGAGCCTTTGATGGAGAGCTGCTTTCTCTCTGAATAATAGATTTTATACTCTCTACGTTTGATCTCTAATGTTGCATATTCTATCTTGCTGTATATATATATTGTGTATTTTATATATTCAATGTGCTTAGTGTCTCTATAGACACTATGTCTTTAACTTGTAGTCCAGACACACCCAGGACTACAAGTCACTGGTTGCTTTAGAACTTTAGAATATCTCCTCACAGTTCGCTTGCTGTTTGCTTTGGACTGAGACAGCGAAACACACGGTGACAGTGAAGCTCTCTGTATTTATGTGTGTTTTTTAAATAATATATTTACAGAACAAGTTTATAGATGATGCAGTTATAAGGGCATGAAGAGAAAGATGTCTTGAGAGACGTCGCTGTCACTTTTCATGTCAACAACACATGAAGCAGATAATGAGGATAAAATGTTTTTGACGAAATATCACAATTCTAAGCTTCATTACAGCTGCTTTTTCTGAGGGAAGCGTTCTTAATACATGATGTGTTCAAGGACCGTCGGAAAGAAGAAATTCTGACGATACTGATGTTTTTTACAGCTTCTGGCTGTGATGAACGGTGTAGTTTTGGTGATTGTTTGAAGAAAACGTGCTTTTGAATCCCGCCGGTGGGTTTTGGGGTGTCGTGGTTGTGTGAGAGAGAAGTATGTTGTCGAACATCAACAAAGCTTTGTGCACCTGGTCCTGAGGTGGTGGAGCAGAAGGTCCTGCACTGGAAACCAGTGGCTGTGTACAGAGAAACCTCCACCCTCCTCCTCCTCCTCCATGCTCCGAGCAGCTGACTCAGCTGTCTGCAAAAAAAAAAAAAAGAACACGACACATCATGCAGGTCGATACACAATCTCTACAGGATGCAAAACCACAGAGACGAGCTGGAAAGGTTACTTCATTCCCACAGTCAGCAGTCAACGGTCCTCACAACGTGGCTTATTCACACTGAAGCTAGATCTGCCTCACGTGGCAGTTTATTGCACTTAATTGGGCTGTGTGCAGGTTATAACAGGTACGCTGACATACCGCCAAAGCACTGACCTTTTATACAAGCACGCACAACTAAGACTGCTCTGAGAGGAACACACAGGAAGCTCCAAGTGTTCATTCAAAGGAATAGGGAATTTACTTTGATTGAATCATTAGTAGTTTTATTACATTACATGTGAACACATCATGATCACGTTATATAATGTACCTTCAGCCAGTACTCATGTTCACTGAGTAAACTTGAACACGCGAGTCATTCCAACCTACGTCAACATATTTATGGTTCGTATATCTCTCACGGAAAGTTACTCCTCATGTTTCATGTTTTCCTACAAAAGTCCAGCAACATGTGTCAGTTTCAGCTCGTTACAGTCTTTTCAAAATAAACTTCTCTCTTCACAGGAAACAACTTAGTTAGGTTTAGGCAATATAACTATTTAGTAATATGTAGCAATTACCGCGACAATAGCAGTTGTTTAAAGATGACATGTCACCACATACACGTTGAGCTAGCTCCTCACATTTTGATATTAATCACTCTTTTTGGGTCACATGATCACCTTCTAAATCTGTTGAATGCATCAGCAAACAGCTGCTGGTTCACACATCCAGCAGACACAGAACCTTCACCCACCTGTGCAGTGAGCTCATCCTGCTGCTCTGCTGCTCTGTTCGTCCGCTGCTGTGAGAAACAGAAGAAAACAACTTAAAGGTTAGCCGCTGAGTGTTTGACCACTAGTGGCGCTGCGGAGCAATATATCCCCGCGCATGCGCACAGTCAAGTGCAACGGTGAGATGTAACAATGCACCTGAGAATAGAGACTACATGACGTGTGTTTACGGTAAGAATTTAAACAGAATAAGAAAAATGCATAGAAGCTTTTAAAAGTTTAAATAAAAAATGTGAATAACAAAATAACTAGCATCCATTATAACGTTTCAGAACCAGCATCTAAAGGACATTTCATCTCCTCTTAAAGCTCCAGTGAGGAACCTTGAACTGGTCCTGAAGGCTCTTTACAGCCTCTGCAGGGACGTTGACTTGTTATTTCTCTTTAAATAGAGAACATCAAAACTCTTTAAATGCAGTTCAACAACACTGTGACAACAAAGTGATTTACAGACTATTTAATGGTCTAGTCACCTAAAGACAGAGCAGAATATTTAGGACAAACACACAACTGGCGAGCAGGTCACTCTCCTGGAAGTCTGCACACAGTTATGGAGTCATAAAGGATGTGTTGCATAACGCAACAAGTCAGAGCAGGACGAGACATTTCACACCTGCTTTAAGTTAACGTTCTGCTCCACACAGACCGTATGAAGTCACGTCTCATAAGAAGAGAAATAAAAAAGGAACTAACCTGTTGACACTCAAATGTCACTCAGCTAAATCCAGCGTGCATACCCTAAATGTCTCAGCGTCCTTGTCTCCCATTGGTCGTGATCCTATGTACTTTCTCTCATTCTTGTTCCTTTCTTTCTCTCATTCTTGTTCCTTTCTTTCTCTCCGTGACTCAGTGAACACTGTGACACGTGACCGTGGAGCTTTACACAGAACTGGATTCATTCCTATGAAAAGCCCCACAGTGGCGCATGAAGCACATACAGTTGAACTTCCGGCTTCCGAATGGAAGAAATTCAGATGAAAAATACCCGGATCTTCCCACGGGCCCATAGAGCATGCGCAGTAGTGTTTCCTTTAACCACGCCCCCCCCCCCCCCCCAGCCCTCTGGTCCAGCCTCGTTCTCATTCACGTGAACGGAGGAAGGAAAATAACTCTGGATTTTAGATATTTTTTTAAATAACTTTTAGGATCTAATGATTTAAATTAGGGATTCTCACGTGTTCATGTACTAGACATCCTGATCCACACTCCAGACCAGCTGGTGGCGGTAATGCGCCAAGT
This sequence comes from Pholis gunnellus, assembly GCF_910591455.1. Lineage (NCBI taxonomy): Eukaryota > Metazoa > Chordata > Actinopteri > Perciformes > Pholidae > Pholis > Pholis gunnellus. Next base: position 26,385,087 of record NC_136535.1, read on the forward strand.
TATCGTTTGCCAACCGCCACTAAACCTCAAAGAAGAAGAAGAAGAAGAAGAAGAAGCAGAAGAAGAAGCAGCCTTCGCGTGCCTGTGGATGTTGTGCTTATGAGCGGCAGCGCTAAGTACCCGGATGTCGATGGAGGAAGTAAGTAGCCTGCCAGTTTGACAGATCTTGTTCTCGTTTTTTTTTTTTTTTTTTAATAAATCATGGCCGAAGCTTCGCCAGAATGATGGAGGGGTTTGTTTCTAAGCGCGCACGGCTCGTCCGGTTGTAATACTACTATGAGAGAGGAGCGGAGGACCGAGGCCTCTGTTGTTGTGGCAGCAGCGTTAATCACGGCTCGGAGATTACACTAACACCAGTGGAACCGACGAGGATATAGGGGGCATCGAAGGAGACGACTCGGAGGATGCTTTCTCCACCATTTATTTGCTGCCGCAGAAGACAACACAACAACACACGCACGTATTAACTTATCCTGGTGTCCCTCTGCACTTCTGTTCACTCTCAATAATACTAAACACCATTGTGGGGAGATAACGGGACTACGGAAGCTTCAGGAAGAAGAGGTGAGACGTCATTTCCGCAGGAAACATTTATAAATAAATACAAATAACGCTAAATTAAAAATAACTCATTCAGATCAAATGTACACCTAACTCCACAGGATCGTTAAATGACAAACTAAATTAAAATATTACAAATAAGAAATAATAAAGTACATTTTTAACTCTGTTACACCTCCAGCACCAGCAGGAGGATTCAGTTTGGTGTACTAGATGCCGCGTGGAGCCTTGATGGTCGGAAGAGCACCTGGACCTGCACCTGGACCTGGACCTGGACCAGCGTGGCAAAGTTAGAAAGATGAATGCGCTGCTTCCCATGTGAGCCGCTTTAAGATCACTCTTCTACCAAGAAGGGAGGCTGAACCTCATCTGGAGGGAGGGAGGGACCACCATGAGGGACATCTAGTTGTTGCTTTGTATTTATTGAAGGGGGGGGGGCGGGTTGTTTTTCTTATTCAATATTAGTTTGGTTCGTCATCCTGCAACAGATCTCTGAGACTCATCGCTGCCGGCTGCATGATGATGTGTTTCCCGTCAGCATGCATGGAGCATTAATTTAGAGGAAGTGGGTCAGATTGTTGTCATTATGACAAGAGGAGGCACACTGGACACAACGTAGCAGGTGTTGGATCATTCAGCCCGCCGGTCTGCTTCCTATAAGTTCACCATCATCATCAGTGGATGGCTCTTTGCGGCGTGACGGCTACAAATGTTACAAAAATGATGGCCGCTTACAACGGTGGCTCCTCGGCGGTGGCCGCCCATCACCCGCATCACCACCACCACCAGCTCCCTCACCTCCCTCCTCCACACATGCACCACCACAACAACAGCCACACGGCCGCGGCGGTGATGCTCAATCCTGGTCAGCAGCAGCCCTACTTCCCGTCTCCTGCGCCCGGACAAGCCCCCGGACCGGCGGCCCAGGTCCAGGTCCAAGCCGCCGCGGTCAAAGCTCACCGTCAGCACAACACGCACCACCTGCAGCCGCAGCTGGACATCGAGCTGGACCGGCCCATCGGTTATGGAGCGTTTGGGGTCGTTTGGTAAGTTCATGCACCACCACAACAACAGACCGCACCGGTAGTCTGATGTTTGAACACATTTTACTGAAAGACGTGTAGATCTGGCTGCTGTGCGTCGGGCAGCCACAGCTTTCCCTTGTCGTTTGATATAGAAAGAGTCTCGTGGAAGCTTTGTCAGCTGATGTCTGACATGTGTACACTAGATTCTAAAATAGTTTAAGTTAATGCATAACAGCCAGTAAAGAACTGTGATGAAGTCAATGCACTTTCTAAATCTCTGCATGTAAAGAAATAAACAACTAAAGAGTCTTCGAGTAAACAAACACACTGGTGTTCAGAACGCCGTTCCTCTGCTGCGAGGTGTTTTCAGCACAGTGGTGGTGAAACCTTGGATCGGAGTCGCTGCCATCTGTTCGCCTTCACTGATCCCATTTGAACCGGTTCACTGGAGGTTGTGCAGGAAGAGTCCGCAGAGGGCGGAGCTCTTACTTTAAAGCTGCTGAGTTCCTCACGAGCTGTTCATCTCTAAAGACTCAAAGATTTCTAAGAAAAAGGTCTTCAAACGACAAAACACACTGAATAATGATGGTGTGTCTGCGTCTTCGTCCAGTCTCTGACTAAACTGACTAATACCGTTTTGTAAATTGGAATTAGTCTCTTAGCGATGCCAAAGAAAAGGGCTGGGAGGGGGGGGGGCTAAACTGATTGGGGATTATCCTCTGGGGACCCAGAGTGTCCAGATATCATGGAGATGTATATCTTCATTTATGTGAGTTTGACCTCTCGAAGTGGGCTGGTACCAACACTTCATAAGCAGTATGAGCATAAAAACAATGTGGGGAGAATACAACAATGTTCAGGTTCTCGTCATAACTTTATATATCTATGAACAAATATAATATAATAAAATGTTTCTGAATTGGTTCTTTTGATTTACAATCATTTCCAGTAGAATTAAATGTTCAGACGAAGAAATCGTACTTGTAAATTATTCAAGTTTTGTCTTTTAGCTTTTAGTTTATTTATAGTAATAATAAGGATCCATTAGGAAGAATAATTGTATCATTTTAAGTCAAAACCTATTCACTGAAGTCATTCAGATTGTGTCTCTTTATAATAATAATAATATCTATGAGCATCCTGACTGGCACACTGTCTGAGTGCTGTTCATTCCAGGGTTGTGATTACACAGGTAGTCTACAATAGAAGACACGCAGCCCAAATATAGTTATATAACAATACAATCTCAACTGACTCAGTACAACATGCTTAAAGAAATAATAACACAAATGTGTTTGTGTCTTTGCATTGACTTGATGTGGTTCTAGTGATTGTAGTGGTTGACTTGGTTGTGGTTCTAGTGGTTGTAGTTCTAGTGATTGTAGTGGTTGACTTGGTTGTAGTTCTAGTGATTGTAGTGGTTGTAATGGTTGTAGTGGCTGACGTGGTTGTAGTGCTTATAGTGCTTGTGGTGATTGTAGTGGTTGACTTGGTTGTAGTGATTGTGGTGATTGTGGTGGTTGGGGTTATTGTGGTGATTGTGGTGGTTGTGGTGATTGTGGTGATTGTGGTGGTTGTAGTGATTGTGGTGGTTGTAGTGATTGTGGTGGTTGTAGTGTTTGTAGTGATTGTGGTGATTGTGGTGATTGTGGTGGTTGGGGTTATTGTGGTGATTGTAGTGATTGTGGTGGTTGTGGTGATTGTGGTGGTTGTAGTGTTTGTGGTGATTGTAGTGATTGTGGTGATTGTGGTGGTTGTAGTGGTTGTGGTGATTGTAGTGATTGTGGTGATTGTGGTGGTTGTAGTGGTTGTGGTGATTGTGGTGATTGTGGTGGTTGTGGTGATTGTGGTGATTGTGGTGATTGTGGTGGTTGTGGTGATTGTGGTGGTTGTGGTGATTGTAGTGATTGTGGTGATTGTGGTGGTTGTGGTGATTGTAGTGATTGTGGTGGTTGTGGTGGTTGTGGTGATTGTGGTGATTGTAGTGATTGTGGTGGTTGTGGTGGTTGTGGTGATTGTAGTGATTGTGGTGATTGTGGTGGTTGGGGTTATTGTAGTGCTTGTAGTTGTAGTGATTGTACGTCTAGTTGTTTGGTGGTGAAGTCCTCAGTAACTCTGTTTGTCGTCTCAGGTCAGTGACGGATCCCAGAGACGGAAAGAGAGTCGCCCTCAAAAAGATGCCCAATGTCTTCCAAAACCTTGTTTCTTGCAAGAGGGTGTTTCGGGAGCTCAAGATGCTGTGCTTCTTCAAACATGAGAACGTCAGTACACAGCTGATGCTGAGACCTGTCTGTCTCTGTCTGTCTCTCTCTCTCTCCATCTGTGTCTCTCTGTCTCTCTGTCTGTCTGTCTGTCTGTCTCTCTGTCTCTCTGTCTGTCTGTCTGTCTCTCTCCTGGTATCGACCTGTAAAGACAGACCTTGTCTCTGACTGTGTCCTCAGGTCCTCTCTGCTCTGGACATTCTACAACCTCCTCACATCGACTACTTTGAAGAAATGTATCCTTCACATTCAGTTTCACCAACAAGTTCACATCACAGGTCATAAATACGGTTATTATTACTAAAATGAACAAAACGTATCATCAACGTTTGTTTGACACAGAGATTATTTTCTGTAATAATCGAATGGAAGAATCCTATTGGCTGTTTGAGGAGGGAACCAGTGATGACGACTTCCTGTTGACAAAACCTGTAAGAATCCGTCCCTTAAAGAGACATTTCTACTGTTCAATTTGTCCAGCGTTGTTCTCTTTGTTCTTCGTTCTTTGTTCTCTTGACGTTCCTGCACTGATCATGATGTGTTCACATGTCGTCTGTAAAATGTAGTTTTGGTGATAAACTAGAATGAATCCAGTAGTTTGAAGGAGATGTTTTCACATGAATATAAAACAGATATTAGAGATGAATTATGATGTTTAACTTCTAACACGAGCTCTAAGAACATTATTATACTTCATTAAATCTAGTAATGAATTGTTTTAATCAATAAAAATACAATCTTTTATTTTCTTATGTGAGTTTTGATGAAGAAAAAAACACAATAAATTACTAAACAAAGTAAAAGTATAACATTTGCTATTTTTGATGGTTTACAGACTTCAGAGCGTTAACATGATTTTAGTGGATCCTTGTAGACCAGCTGCTGTAATCAAACATCAGAGGATCTGTGTCTGTTGATACGGATCATCAATGATCAATAATTAGTATAGAACACATGCTGACATAATGTGAATGAAAGGAGAGCCTCCACACATCACCACCTCCTCCTGCTGCTCCTTAACTCCTCCAACCAGCTATGTGGTGACTGAACTGATGCAAAGTGACCTCCATAAGATCATCGTATCTCCTCAGCCTCTGAGCTCCGACCACGCCAAAGTGTTCCTCTATCAGATCCTACGAGGTGAGGCTGTCTGTTCCTCTGCCTGTTGTTGTTGTTGTTGTCGTCTATAACATGTTGTCTCTTAAACAGCAGTGAGGATGAGAGTCTGAAGAATATAAGACGAGTTGATTTAATGTCTATTTGTCAGCTCAGAGCAAAGTTACAGCAGCACAAAACATGAAAATAAATACAATGAATTCTTTGCATATATTTTTGGTGTTCTTGTAGCGTGGAGTTTGCTACAAGAACAATAATAAACCCGTGAATCTTTACAAGCACTCGGTCTTAAATCATTAGCATACCTTCTTCCTCTGCTGCTTTCCTGCTGGATTTCAGAATTTATGTTGTAAAATTTGTGTTTTGCATCAGGACTCCAGGCAGATACGGCTTCAGTGTGTGTGTGTGTATATATATATATATATATATATATATATATATATAAAGAGAACAGGATTGTAATATTCAGTTTTCTCTCCTCCAGGACTGAAGTACCTTCATTCTGCTGGGATTCTCCACCGAGACATCAAGCCTGGGAACCTGCTGGTCAACAGCAACTGTGTGCTCAAGGTGTGTGAATGGAAGAGAGCTGATTGGGTAGACAGAAAGTTCCACAAAAAAAAAGTGAATGTTCTCTGTCTGAAAAATACCATTTTAGTGTCAGAATCTTTAGAAGACATGTTGCTTGTGAAAAAATTGTGTGAAATATGTACTTTCACGTTCACTTCTCTTTAATAGACGTGCTGTTAATCTCTTAAAGGGGCGTGGTCTGTTACATAAAGGGGCGGGACTAGTATCTTAAAGGGGCGGCGTCTGTCTCCTAAAGGGGTGAAACGCACGACTCCCAGACTGCCACTAGGTTAAATACGAATATGAACTTTTTGTGGTCAGAATAAAGCTGTGAGGAGAATGAAGGCAGATTTAAACCTCTGCATGTCTTCCAGATCTGTGACTTCGGCCTGGCTCGGGTGGAGGAGTCGGACGAGTCTCGACACATGACTCAGGAAGTGGTGACGCAGTACTACAGAGCTCCAGAGATCCTCATGGGGAGCCGCCATTACTCCAACTCCATCGACATCTGGTCTGTGGGCTGCATCTTCGCTGAGCTGCTGGGGAGACGCATCCTCTTCCAAGCCCAAAGTCCCATCCAGCAGGTAACGGAGGACTTTATTCATCCTCAAGGTATCATGTCCAAGATTCTTCATTTACATTGTGGATTAAATGTACATACATATGTTAAATCATGTATTGTCACAACCAAGAGACTGAAAATCCATTTCTTCATGTGTTAAAGCTGCATTCTCTCTAATGTCCACCAGGGGGCGACTCCTCTGGTTGTATAGAAGTCTATGAGAAAATGACTCTACTTCTCTCTTGATTTATTACCTCAGTAAACATTGTAAACATGAGTTTATGGTCTCAATCTCTAGTTTCAAGTCTTCTTCAATACAGCATGATGTTCATTTAGTAAATGATGGTCCATTTAGAGTCAAACAGACCATAAAGCAGGGGATGCTTTAGGGGCGGGGCTACACAGTGATTGACAGGTCGACACCAGAGACGTATATGGCGTCTCTACGTCTCTCCTCCTCAGTCCAGATTTTCTCATAGACTTCTATACAACCAGAGGAGTCGCCCCCTGGCGGACATTAGAGAGAATGCAGCTTTAACACGTGAAGCTTTGACTTCACTTAAAAAACCCGAGTTTGCCGCCTGGTTAGAACGAAGGTTACGGTATTGTAACCCTAGTCCTAACCCTACCGCTCCTACTCCGCTTGGTTGTAGGAGCCCAAACCTTCAGTGGGCTAGTGCATGCTTGTGATAGGAGGACAGTATAACTCACAGTGTCCGACAGAAAGCTCTGCCTTATAGAACTAGGGTTACAAAACCGTAACCTTTTGTTGCCTCGTTGCCTGCAGCTGGATTTGATCACGGACCTGTTGGGGACTCCCTCTATGGAGGCGATGAGGACGGCGTGTGAAGGCGCTCGTGCACACATTCTCAGAGGACCTCACAAGCAGGTGAGCAGGGAGCTTACACACCTGTCGCTGTCAAATACATGCATAAAAAGCCCCAAAATAATCTTAATAATACTCATACACACTTAAACGTTAGCAGTATATCTGGTGTCTAAAGCTGACGACTTTAGATTTACAACCCATCGACTTGCAGTCTTCTTCTTCATCATTCTGCAGTTTTACAATTTAGAATATATGTTATTTGAAACACATGTTTATGAGTTATAGTTAAGCTGAAGGAGACGAGGTTGATGTTGTGACGCTTGTTTCCTTCGTCTGCAGCCATCACTTCCTGTTCTGTACACGCTGTCTAGCCAAGCAACCCATGAAGCGGTCCACCTCCTCTGCAGGATGCTGGTGTTCGACCCGGTGAGTCACTCTTGTTTAAATATAGATTCATAATGAATGAAGCCCATCAGTGAGTCACTGAAGTATAATTATGGATATGGACCATAAACGCAGTGCACAAGTAGGCGTTCACGTCATGAAGCAAGTCACAAAGTCCAACAGAGACGACGTGTTCACACCGCGGATTCAGATGATTCAGATAAGATAGAAGTTTATGAAAGATTACAAGAGAAGAAGAGCGAAAAACAGAAGAATATAAACGTATATGAACAATAGAATAATAATGTGTTCTAGTCTCCAGTCTTGTTGATCTCATGTGTTCTAGTCTCCAGTCTTGTTAATCTCATGTGTTCTAGTCTCCAGTCTTGTTAATCTCATGTGTTCTGGTCTCCAGTCTTGTTAATCTCATGTGTTCTAGTCTCCAGTCTTGTTAATCTCATGTGTTCTGGTCTCCAGTCTTGTTAATCTCATGTGTTCTAGTCTCCAGTCTTGTTAATCTCATGTGTTCTAGTCTCCAGTCTTGTTGATCTCATGTGTTCTGGTCTCCAGTCTTGTTGATCTCATGTGTTCTGGTCTCCAGTCTTGTTGATCTCATGTGTTCTGGTCTCCAGTCTAAGAGGATCTCGGCGAAGGACGCCCTGGCCCACCCGTACCTGGACGAGGGTCGGCTGCGCTACCACACCTGCATGTGCAAATGCTGCTACACCACGTCCTCCGGCCGGGTTTACACCAGCGACTTTGAGCCCGTCACCAACCCCAAGTTTGATGACGGCTTTGAGAAGAACCTGAGCTCTGTGAGACAGGTCAAAGGTCAGCTGGGTTACTGGTTGGCTTCATGTTTGATGTTTAAAGACATTTTTAAACATTAATTTTAAAGAGAAGAGCAGTTGTGGAACCTTTAAGCTCTTTAACCCTCTGAACTCAAAACAGTTTCAGGGCGTTTCTCTCTCTGGTCTCGTTTTATATTTCAAAATAAAAGTCCTGCTCCTCTATGAAACAGAACCATCATGACTAGAAGTAGAGAGAAGAACATGTCTTTAGTGCAGAATAACACAGTTATGATGACATCATCATTAGATTTATTTCATAATTTATTTTACAAAAATTAGCAAACAATGAATCTCTCTCTCTCTCTCTCTCTATATATATATCTATATATATATATATATATATATATATATATATATATATATATATAGATATATATATATATCTATATATATAGATATATGCGTTCTTCACACATGATGTGTTCAAGGACTGTTGGAAAGATAAAAATCTGTCGTTTATGACGGTTCTTACAGCTTCTAGTTGTGAGGAACGCTGAAGTTTTGAAGATTGTTTAAAGAAAACACTTGTTTCATCCCACCGGAGGGTTTTGGTGTTCAGAGGGTTTTAACTGAAGGAGCTGCAGAGCTTCAGGTATTAGTTACTACGAGTATCGCCTGGAATAAAGTCTAACACATTAAACTACAGTCAATGATTTGACAACTGCTTCCTCACTGTCTAGAAAGACTTGATAGTGAACTTAAGAGGTGAAATTACATTAATAAAGAATGACGAGCAAAGATTCTAGCTGAGAGAAATGTCTTCTGAAGAACTCTAAACGTGCTGTTATTTCCTGCTGACTCGTGTCCTCAGAGATCATCCATCAGTTCATTCTGGGGCAGCAGAAGGGGAGCCGAGTGCCGCTCTGCATTAACCCTCAATCAGCTGCTTTCAAAAGCTTCATCAGGTAGGAGGCTTTATATGTATATAAATATATAGTTTACCTTTTGATGGAGCCAGGCTTTGTGCTAAGCTAGGCTAACGAGCCGCATGTTCACTCTCAATACGAGTGTTTGAATGTTTCTTCTTCTTCTTCTAACCTTTTCTCGTGCTGCGTTCACACCAAACGTGAAGTGAATGTTGATGTTGCGTTGCTGTTCGCGGGTTAATTTGTGTTTATTCGCGTCTCTCCGGCTCGCAGAGTTCTTGTTGTAGAAGTCTGAAGGTGTGTTCACACCAAACGCGATGAACGCGGCGCGAATCGCGTTCATCGCGTCATTCGCGCTGCCGGTATCACCGGGGACTGTTTGTGTTCATTCGCGTTCATCGCGCTGGACGCGCCGTAGAGGGGGCGTGGCTTATCGGCCTGAAAGCCGTTCAACTGTCCGCCATCAACCGTATAAAAATCTCCTCTATTTCTGCTCAGTACGTGTTGTGGAAGTCCCAGATATCACGGGGAACTAAACGCCGTCATGTCTGGTTCATAACATAGTCCGGAGGAGCTCCGTGGATTTCATCGAGCTCACTGTGTCTAGCGAGCCACACGTCGGCTGTTTACTACAGCTGTATGAACACACAATACACTGACTTGGCTGTGATTTAACGTCAATAAACCGACAAAAAGGGACTCCGAAATAACTACGTAATGATGCCGATTTGTACTTGTTTTCTCAATGGAGCTCGGATCGATCGGTGCTAGGCTATGCTAACATTGTAGCAGCTCCATCAACACTCACAATAACGTCATCTAGACGTAAATACGGCAGCGTCTATTCATTGTTTGTACCATATGGTTTACACACACACACACACACACACACACACATGTACACACATAGTCTGGTCTCTACTGATATGAGGGGTCGTAGAGCTCTGGGTGAACATGGCGGCTACAGCATTTATTTCCTGATTCAACAACAGCAGGACTTCACTGATGACATGGGGAGCAACTCAACGCTGATTGGCTATCGCGCTGGAGCGTCACGCGATTTTTTCGCAGAAGTTCAAATATTTCAACTTCTGCGTTTGGGGCGATTCGACGTTTTGACGCGTCAAACGCGCTGCGCCATCGTGTTCATCGCGTCTGTACATAGACTTTGTATGTAATCTCGCCGCGTTCATCGCGTTTGGTGTGAACACACCTTCAGACATCCAGAGAAACTAAACGCCGTCTTGTCTGGTTCATGACGTCATCTGGAGGATTATTCACTGTTTCTAACAGACACACGTCAGCTGGTTTACTGCAGCTGTACCAACACAAAATCAACAGATTTAGCTGTGATTTAATCACAATAAAGGGATAAAAAGGAAGCTGTTTTAATTGTTTTGTATCATAGACGGTCTGTGGTTCACACACATTTACACTCATAGTTTCACTTCTTTAATTGTACCGCGGGAAAAAAATAGCTTCACGTTTTGGTGTGAACGTAGCATAATGAGTACATTTATAGAATTACAATCCTCCCTTCAAACCTTTCTAGAAAACACGACACATTTAACCCAAAGACAGCAGCTAACGTGAACTTCCTGTTTGAACAGCTCCACCGTGGCTCAGCCCTCTGAAATGCCTCCGTCTCCTCTGGCGTGGGAGTAACCGCCACCGCCGCCATCTTTCTTCTGTCGACCAACGAGCTGCTAAACTGGGAACACGGACGAGCGTCTCAACGTCTTCTTCTTCTGTGGTCTATCGTAGCGATTCACTGGAGAGCAGCAGGACTCACCGGTCTCTCCGGTCTGAGTGCTGACACATGAAGAGAAACACTGGTTGTTGCTTTACGGGGTCGTATTATTGGGGGGGCTGTAGACCAAATCAGAATGTTTCATCTGGTTATTCCAGGTAGATAAGATTTAGCAGTTATTGTACATTTGTTTTGCTATATATACATATATATGTATATATATATATTGATATAAATTAAAAGATGTCTATTTGAACGTTTCCCATGCAATCAGGCTGTTCATCTCTGCACTGGTGAAGCAAAACTTCTGAACCAGACAATCGATTGTAATTGTAGTTGGAAGGTTTTTTTCCCCCATGTTTAATACCAACGTACCCGTGCACAGTGATATTTAAAGTTATTATAAAATGAGTTATGACACGTGTTCCCCTGCACATTTGGCCAGTTCGTACTTATTGAACAACTCATTTGCCAAAGATCAGGAGCCTCATGTATCAATGAAACCTAAACAGGACGATTGTGGGACAATTTGCAAAGTTTCTGGATTCATAAAAACATTTGTTGTCGTATCAGGCAACAAGGAGGAGGTTCAGGAGGTTCAGGAGGTTCAGGAGGTTCAAGAGGTTCAGGAGGTTCAGGAGGTTCAAGAGGTTCAAGAGGTTCAGGAGGTTCAAGAGGTTCAAGAGGTTCAGGAGGTTCAGGAGGTTCAGGAGGTTCAGGAGGTTCAAAGAAACTTAGTTTGACAAAGTGTTTCCAGATGAGGCTAAAGGTGTTTCCATATATATATATATATATATATATATATTTATATAAATATATTTATTTTCCCTTCCTCAAAGAGATCAGGCTCCACTAATATCATGAGAAAAGTTGATCTAGAAAGAGAATAATAATAATTTAATACACAGAATCACTTTAATCAAATTGAAGGTTTCTTTCACAGATTTGTCATTTATTTAGGGAGATGATGTCAGAATGTAGGGAGGGGGAGGGGCTTCAAGGAAGGAAGGCGTGTCTTGTTTTAGAGTTCTTCTGCCCCCTGGTGGTCAAAAGAGGAGAAACACTGATATTAATGTCTCACTCGATTACTTCTATTACTTGTAGTTAGTCCTCTATTCACGGTTATCTAATCACTTCACAGTCTGAGTTAACATAATGAAACTAAAGTGCAGCCTGAGACGATATCAACTCTTCGTTTATATGTTTGGTGTCTTTAAAAGAGGAACTATGTGACGTTTTACGTACATGTATCATATATAAGAATAGAAGGAGATGAATGTATGCAGACGTTTATACATGAGGCTCCTACACATGTTTATGAATAACGTTGGTAATATTAAGGCCATCAACAGAACAATGAAACCGTTCAGCAGATGATTCACTGCTTTGTTTTTAGATGAATCTGTTTCATGAAGAACAGTTTAGTCTTTCTGTGAATATGAAATCTGTTTAAAAAGGGAATCGGACTGAAAGAGACCGTTGTACTTCATACATATATATATATATATATATATATATATATATATATATATATATATATATATATATATATATATATAAAATGTGTTTAAATAGAGAAGCAGAAATCGACACCCTCAAACAATAACCACTGTATAGAAAGTATTAGCCTGCAGATTTCTTCAGGCTGTGAAGTTCCTTTTTATTTTTAAAATGTTGAATACAAAGTGTAAATATATTTGGTTGGTTTTTACCCCGTTAACTCCGTCACGTTAAGGATCCGTCGCAGCAGCACCGAGTGGATCAGAACCGGTCAGAACCGGTCCACGTGTCGGTCTCTACCTCTGGAGCTCAGTAACTCGGCTTTTGTTTACCTCCATCTTTCTGGTTTCATGGACAACAACAACTTGAACGTCCATTTAAAAGCTTTTATACTGAAATTCTGCAGCAAACACCAGACTTTAAATGTTTGTATTATTAATAATGTCTCAAAGTCGTCCTGATAGCCATGTTTCCCCGACTGTTAGTTCACTCTTTGTTGTGTCGGGAGGGGAGAGATTTCCACAGCAGCTGTGTTCAAAGAGTCCAGATGTTCAGAGAGTCCAGATGTTCAGAGAGTCCAGATGTTCAGAGAGTCCAGATGTTCAAAGAGTCCAGATGTTCAGAGATTAAGAACATAATAGATCCTGGTTGTACCGGCCTTCATGTGATCAAACTAATCAGTTAAGAAGAATGTAACTCCTAAAATCTGACCCTTAAATTAAAGAGTCGCTGGCGTTAAAGAGCCGTCAGCCGTCGTCTGTTGTGACGGTGTTGCCACATTGCATTGTGGGATATGTATGCCCCTGCGGTGATTGCGTACTGTAGTATTTGGTTTATACTAAGGTTTAGGAAGTACTAAATATGTAAGATGTTGTATCCGGGCAGATGAAAGCTGTAGTAATTCTTGTTAGAATTCAGTAGAGTCTTATCCAATCAGAATCCAGGATTAAAGTCATTTATCCAATTGTGTTTCTCTGTTTGCGTTTCTTAATTTTTAATTGTTTTATAAATATTAATAAATGTTAAAAAGGATCAACTTTGATTCACTCTGATGAGACTCATCATCCGGTCCCGTGACCGTAGACTTAACGTTTTCTTTATTTGGTTTATTTGAATGATATTTGTGGAAATGTTGGAGGATAAAGTGTTTTAAACTAAAGGCTCATCATCCGTAGATTAACGTGAGACGATCAGACACATTATGAAGAATAACAGCACGTGTGTGTTATTGATCGTAGTGGATTATCTATATTAACGAGGACGATTGAACACGTCCTCAGTGGTAGGACCCCCCCCCCCCCCCCGTGTTGAATATTACAGTAATAACTGACCACCACTCTGAAGACTACTGGAGTCCTATGATTTACTGTCCAACACAATGTTTGTATATTTGATGTTCTAATCAGATGCATTGTAATTTGAATAAAACCTGCAGTGTATATATATATATATATATATATATATATATATATATATATATATATATATATATATATATACACACACACACAGTAGAGAGGTATATCTATGGAGCTGCACTGTAAATCAGACGTCAGTCGTCATGTTTTAGGTCATAATAACGATGAACACATTAAATGTGACGTTTAAAGAAGCTTGTTGTTCATACTTTTACCGTCATGACGTGTTTATTATTTATATGGTTTTACTAAGAAAGCCTGTACGTTGTTTTCTGGTCTTCATTATTAGTTTAAAGTTGATTTTTTTTCTCTAAACTCTCTCGTGTGAAGGTTTGATTTGATAAAAAGTTGATAAAGTCATCTCAGTAATAACTTCTTAATAAGTTAAATAAGTAATTTTACATCATTCCAACATCTTTACTTTTATAATCTACAGACCAAACAATCAATACAATATTTTTAATTATTCATATGTGCACATTTTTAAATGTGTATATTTATTTATTTCCCATCTGGGCCCCTAAAATATTAATTCATATTTTGTTTTTTTATTTACATGTTATCTCACATATTGTGTTTTTCTCCAAATAAAATGTATAATTTTGTTATTTTGCTGCCTGGAGCTCGTTAAAAAAAGAAAAATAAGTCACGCAATCCCGCTTTTATTTTGAAATCAAACGCACTTCCGTTCTGTGGTTTATTTTTCTTTATTGTGTTCTCTGTTCATGACAAACACGTTTCTGCCTCTGGAGAAGCAGTTTATTCCTACTGGTACATGTTATAATGGTATAAAGTTTCTATCTCAACTTAGATCTGGACCTTTGGTTCAGTATTTATTCATCTGATGTTTAAACTAAAAGCTCTCGACAGTAAACCAGAAAAAACGAAAAATATCAAATTAAAATCCAGTTTGCTGAGCAGTGTTTGTAAAAACCTTTCACTCTGAATTGAACTGTAGGAGAAATGAATCACAATGAAAAACAAAAAACAGGTTTATATATATTATTATATATTTATATTTTAAGAGATTTGGTAAGATGTTGATTTATTAAACGGCTCTTTTCCTCATCTTCAAATCTCTGTTTCAGTTTAAATGTATCATTTAAGGTTACTGCAAAGGGACTTCCTGTTGACTCTGTCGCCCCCTGTGGACTAAAGTGGTAGTGTCTCTGAGCACCAGAGTCTCTTTAGTAAACCTCTCATGTTACTGCAGCAGGTCTGACAGTCTGACCCTCTCAGTCCTGGTCCTGGTTCTCCCGTGCCCCCCTTCCCTCCAGCGGGTCCAGCAATACGTCCTGGGTCTCCAGCAGAGAGGAGAAGCTCTGCTCCTGGAGGAGGAGGTGGAGATGCTGCTGCCGGGAGCTGAGCTCGGATTCCTGTTTTTAAGAGTTTTTAAAACTGGAAGGATTGAAGGCGTGACAAGCTTTTATTCTGGTCCTGTTTATATCTTTTATTATGTATTATTAAGTTATTCACCTCATTTAGCTATTGCTGATATTATGTTGTCACATGACCTAATAATAATGTCAATGTTACTGTTACTATTAAAATTAAGATTAAAAATGAAAGTTTTTGTTTATAGATTTAAAATGAATGTTTATTAAGATATACAATGAATGTGTATTGTTAATGTTAATATTAACATTTAAAATGAATGTATATTTTAATAATGTTATTATGAAAATTAAGGTATAACATTAATGTTGATATTAATGTTAAGATTAATATTTAAAATGAATGTTTATAAAAAATATATTTATAATATTAATATCACGTTCTAATGGCAACGCCGTCATGTGGCGTTTTATTTTGGAGGGTAAGGCCGGAAGTGTGCTTGTGTTCGCGCTAGCACAGCTTGACGGGGCTATTCCACAAGCTGCCACGTCGAGCTCCGCGAGGAACATCGTTTTTTACAAACTTAACTTACTGTACTTTCTACTGTAGAACCGGAGAAAACACCGGAGCAGCGGGTCGAACGACCGAGGAACCGTGCACACGCGGCCCGTAAGAAACCGGTCAGTACCGGACTCTTTTATTTTTGAATCGTCAGCACTTATTTTCTCAAGTGTTGTAACTTTACTAACGTTAGCTAACTGTTGCCCTAAAGTCGGTACCTGCTAACCAGCGCGAGGACAGAACACGAGAGAGAATTTTCCGCCACGAGACTAACGGACTAACGGACGTTTTTAGCTCGCTCCGGTACTTCAGGTTGTCAGTTGGGGAAAAAGTCACAACCTTATTTGTGTTGGTGTTACGTTACGTTACGCTACGTTACGTTACGCTACGTTACACTACGTTACACTACGTTACGCCCATCAACTGACACGATTATACTTGGATCATTTCGTGGAAGGAATGTGTTCAGTACATATACATATATCATATCATATCATATATATGTAAATATATGAGTACGTATATGTATGTATATATATGTATATAACTGTAAAAAGTATGAGAAGTTTAAGAGAAGAATACCAAAATGTTGTGGCATGAGGTCCATTGGCTAAAGAGAGGCTAAGTCCCGCCCCTTCTGTATTTCTGGATAAATATGTACAGTAGTCAACTGAAACTAATATATTTGTTGATCATGTTTGAATTGTGTCATGAGTTACACGTATGTTTGTCAATTTAAAAGAAAGTCTTCAGTTTGTCGTATCATTTGAAACCGATCAGTGAACTTCTTCTCTCGTCTTCTTCGATGAACGTCACCAACACGGCTGTTAGCTTAGCTAGCTAGCCTGATCTTTATCCAGCGACGCTTTTTATCAGCCGGGAAGAGAAAGAAGGAGTGAGACCTCGTTGTCAGAGAACATCCTGGTAAACACATCGTAGCTTCAGAGAGAGACGACACTTGCACCTCTTTGGGTGTCAAGTCTTAATAATCACATCTTCTACACACAGACTGTATATATATGAAGTGGGCGGAGTCGTTGTGACGTCACTCGTTGGTTTGTGGATGTTTTGAAGCCTCGAGTTCGCCATTTTGTCCGTCGCCATTTTGTTTTTTTTAGCAACCAGTGAACAGGAAGTGACTATATCTGGACTGAGGAGGAGTGACGTAGAGACGCCGTATACGTCTCTGGTGTCGACCTGTCAATCACTGTGTAGCCCCGCCCCTAAAGCATCCCCTGCTTTATGGTCTGTGTGACTCTAAATGGACCATCATTTACTAAATGAACATCATGCTGTATTGAAGAAGACTTGAAACTAGAGATTGAGACCATAAACTCATGTTTACAATGTTTACTGAGGTAATAAATCAAGAGAGAAGTAGAGTCATTTTCTCATAGACTTCTATACAACCAGAGGAGTCGCCCCCTGGTGGACACTAGAGAGAATGCAGCTTTAACACATGAAGCTCTGACTTCTCTTTGAAGAACTGGAGGTTGTCTCTTTGGTCTTTTAAATTGACAAACGTGTAATTCATGTCACAATTCGAACAATTCTCTCGAAATTGACTATATATATATTTAAATATATTATTTTTCTGAAATAAGGTCCCGTGGTGGTCAAACTGAAAAAGGGGCGGGACTTCTCCTCTCTGTTCACAAGCTAAATGGACCGCCTACGGCTGAACTGAACAGTTCTGATTGTGTCTCTCGTCAGGTTTCCCGTGAGGACATCATGAGGCAGCTGAAGGGCAAACCCAAAAAGGAGACGTCCCGGGACAAGAAGGAGCGTAAGCAGGCCATGCAGGAGGCCCGGCAGCAGGTGTCCACCATCGTCCTGCCCACGCTGGCCCTCGTGGTGCTGCTCATCGTGGTCTTCGTCTACGTGGCCACCCGGCCGGGGGACATAGAGTAGACGTTAAGAGGACATGGACTCCCAAACCTGACTGGGCTTTCAAAAAGTGACAGTGGCTTTACCCAAAGGATTACCCCCCCGACACACAGTCATGTGACATCCGTCCTCCTTCAGGCCGGCGTCCGGCCGACCTTTTGTCCTGACGAAAGCTTCACCCAAAGTGCATTTCTGTGTTCTGCTCTGCAGAAAGAAGAAACAGTTCAGTACCTTCAGATGAGCGGTGGATAAACGCCGACATCGCACTAAAACCAAAGTACCCGGAGCGCAGCTCGTCAACCCCGAGGTTGTTAAAAACGTTAAACTTCTCTGACTGCTCTGAATAATCGATGCAACGTGACGGCTCTGACATGTACCACTGATTCATGTGTGAATAGTTTGTATTTTTTTAGGGACAAAGAAGGATTCTGTTCTGAAAACATTGGAATGCATCTCTGGAGAGTCTCACTGAATGTAAATGTAGAATGTGATTTATTTTTGTGTTCAGACGACGCTGAATCTCTTCGTCTGTGACGTCAATGTTTCCTTTAAGTTATTGGCGACCTTTGAGTCTCATGATAACGTGCCTTAATAACAGATTCAAGCAACTGTTTTATTTCAGTTCAATAAATGAATTTTTAAAATAACATGACACGTTTGAATCACATTACTTCAGACCTCGGACTAACGATTAACCAATCAGAGCCGGGGGCGGGACCTGTCACGGTGACGTCACTCGTTGGTTTGTGGACTGATGTGTTGAAGCCTCAAGTTCGGTGGTTTTGTCATCGCCATCTTATTTTCTAGCAACCAGTGAACAGGAAGTGACCATATCTGGACTGAGGAGTGACGTAGAGACGCCGTATACGTCTGGTAGAAACCTGCACACACACACACACACACACGTGTGTAATGACACATATGTGTGTGTGTGGGTGTCCATCTTATATGTGATCTGTTTAATGTGTGAGTGAGGGGTGTCGAATGAGGTGAGGTAGTATTTATATATATATGTATATATATATATATATATTAGTGCTGGGCAACAATTACAATTTTTAATCGAAATTAATCTCATTGTTATGCGCAAAATCCAATAATGAATTCTAAAGTAGTGTATTGTGCACTTTTATGTTAAAGTGCTGCTCTATGAACTAAAGGTCAACAACATTTGGTTTAAACACGTTAAACTCATCAGGTTGTTGTTAACAGCAGGATTCTCTTCACACAGCAGCAGTTATAACACAGTTATAATGATTCTGATCATAGATATTCAGCGTGTTCACAACTTTATCTTCATGTGTGTCAGAGATGAATTTAAATCTACATCTTGAAGACTGCAAACCTATCTACGTCATGTTTTAATGTTTGTTACATTCTCAGTAGTGATAACTAAATGATATGATTACTATACATATTACAAACAAAACACTTTTAAAAACTCTAAAACAATAATTTAAATGAATCAATGCTTTTTTGCTGTTTTTGGTATGTTGGTCAGACACTATGCAACGCTGATTAGCGTAACATGTGTGGTGTTTGTTATAAATGTACGTTGGTACATAGAGGGTGATAAGAAGCTGTACATGGAGGGACTTAGGACCCAGGGGAATGTAGGGGAAGGAAACAGGAAGACACGGAAGAGATGCCACACAAACAGCTGTTCATCGCTCACTGCTGTTCTTGTGTTAAAAATGTCGCTTAATAATAAAAAAAACCTGCGTTAACGTGCGACTATATAATTGTCGACGTTAATTAATTAATGCGTTAACGTGATAATAACATGTTAACTTGCCCAGCACTAATAAATACATATGTACTATACATGTTGAAGTATTTTAAGGTTACACATGAGCTTAAAATAATAAACATATATACACATACATACATAAAAAATACATCTAAAAAAGTTGAGCAAGTGAGTAGAAGCGAAGAGAAAAAAAAAATCGTATTCTTATTTCTTTTATTCTTATTTCTTTATCTATAACAACTTCTACTTGAATTGTTGTTTTTATTATATTTTTATTACGATACGAAAAAGTAAAATTTCTGGTGTGTTTACAACAACAAAGCTGATTCAGAAATTCTGATTAGGAATAATATAAAGTCTTCTTTTATGTGTCAAAAACAACCTTAAAATACTTAAAGATTCTTCACTTAGAATAATATCAAATCTCAAAGTTGTGAACGTGTTTTTTTGTACCAACATTGAGAAGGACAAAGAATTGTTAATGAAAACAGAATCCATTCTCAGTCCTGAAAACGTCCTGATAGGCCTGGTAGTAGTTCACGCATGCGCACCAGACGATCCGACAAACTAACAGAATTGTCTACCTTAGAAGCGGAAGTAGGGATGGTGTTACTTCAAAATAAGACAAAAAAAAGAAACCTACGTTAAAAACTATGTCAGTTGGTTGAGCAGAACATCTAAATCACATTATATGTGGAGTTATAAAGTCTATTTCACAGTTATAGTAGACTTAAAAGCAGACATAAAGGGCTAACATACAGAAAATTAACTTTTAACAGAGACATACGTTTTTTTTTGTTCATTTTGTAAAGTGTAAATTTAACCTTCCAAGTGTTATTTCTATTAATTAAGACGAAACACATTTTCTGGAACAACCGTTACTATGAATATGTCCTCCTGGATGTGGTCCTTCCTTCACTAAAGCTAGCTTGACCCTGTCGTGTTTCTCCTAACGCCTCCCATCCAATATTTCTCTGAAGAAGAAGACTTCCGGTGGTGTGTCATGGCGGTGGCATGGTGAAGCCTAAACAGAAAAGGGAAAAATTACTCGCCCCCTTTTCGTCCTTTTTCCCCCACATAGACTCGGGGACAGATTTTTCATTCATAAATAAAAGCCCGTGAGGACCGGCCCCGTAGCTTTGGATCTATTTTAGCCGTTACCGGCCATGGCGGCTCACAAACCAGTGGAGTGGGTCCAGGCCGTGATTACTAGATTTGATGAGCAGGTAAGATGGTTTGTGATTCACTGGATGGGTGTAGCGAGCTTTAGGTAGACCCGAGGCCCCCTTTTTACTCCGGATAAAAGTCCCACTCACACATACACCAGCCTCCATTAAAGAAACGGCTAATTTAAGGAGTGTTTATTCCTTTCTCCGGGATAGGGTCTGTCGTTTTTTCCGGATGAAATGTGAGCTGTGTTTCTTTTCCCAGCTGCAAAAACACTGATGATGAGCTCCTTTTCTCAGCTAGCAGCAACCTCGTCTCCACGATCAATTAGCAGATGCATCCCGGGGATTTGGCCTCAGTCAATTTGTTAAATAATGCACAATAAAGCAATGTATCCGGACACATTGCACGTTAAACGTCCGTGTGTCATTTTTTTAAAGTGCCCTAGCTAAACGTTTTCTCTCGTGCCAGGCTAGGTGGCTAACGTTAGCAGGCCTATAGCTATCTAATGTAAACAAATAAGATGTGAGTGTTGCTAACACGCTGTGTTCATTGTGAGTGACTGAAACCACGAGTATTACAGGTGAGAGCTGCTTTCTAGTGTCTAAAACCACCGCTGTCAGGTATGGCAGCTGAGACTACCACAATAAAAGCTTTATTTTCCATAAGGAATCTAGTTACAGGTAGACTTTACGTGACCCATTATTTTATTTGCCTATATGTTGAAACTGTACACATGTACTAGCTCAGATATATCATCCATGTTTGTAAAAACCTGTTTAATTTATTGTAACCATAGAGGTAGAACAGTAGTATTCCCATTGAAATGTATGTGTCAGAGTGGCGGCCATTTTTAAAAATGTGTATTGTTGCCATTGCGACCATTGTAGCGGGCTAACCACCTTACAACATGCCATTACGACTTATACCAGCAGTGGAGTAGTAATGTTACGAAGTCAGAGTAAATAATTCAAATTCAAAATTAATTAATAAACGTATTGCCACGTTAAAAACGTTGAACATACACATTGCTATTGCCATTTGGCACCTTTTTGTTTGGCTTATTTCCTATAACCAGTGTAGCATTAAAGCATGGGTGGAGTTAGCTTGCTATCTGGCTGACTAGCATACAGTTGGCGAGTTAGTTAGCGTGCTGATTCCACCAATGCTTTAATGCGACACTGGTTCTAGAAAAATAAGCCAAATAATGTGCTGGTGGTCAGCTCTGGGTCTAACGGTCCCTCCCGCTTAAATCCTCGTTGCTCCGGAGAAAGACGAGCTAACTAGCTAGCTAGCCATCCGTCTCTGGATAACACTCTAATGGCCCTTCTAATGTGTGTTGTCTTCATAGCAACTAACAACAATCTCCACTTTCTACTCCTATTCTGTTTCTATTCTCGTAACTAGGAAAGCTAATTTATATATTTTTCTTACCGAAAGCCGACGCCAACATTAACGTCGGTAAAAAAAAAAATGCTACAACTCCTGAACACTCGAGGTTGGCTAACCTTTTGAGGTGGACTTGCTGATCTTAAGTTCAGATTTTTTATATTTTCTTGAACTGGTTAGTTAACACTTGAACGGTTCATTATTAACATCCATATTTGTAACATTAAACTTGCAGCCTTAAACTGAAGAGCTGCTGTAATGGTCACGCTATATTTAATAAGTATAAATAGTAGATAAAGATAATTTTTAACTCAGATCAACATTCTGTCTGTGTTACCAGTAGTCTTTGTTGTTTGAAGGTATATCTGACAGCCTGTGTGTGTGTGTGTGTGTATGTGTGTGTGTTTTGGATGAATTAGTGTTTGTCATTTAAAAGTAATTTGGCTTTAAGTCTCCACAAGTCTTTGGTGTTAGTCGCCTCAGATTAAGGATCGTATCCGAGGTTTAGCGGCTCAGCTGGATTACTGCCGGTGGTTTAAGTTGTTAAATCCACTTCTTGGTTATTGTTATACTAAACCCTAACGGAAGCCTTCCAGTCTGTGTTTTCTCAATAAATATGCTGTTTTGTTTATTGATACTAGAATACTTTCCTCTTGTTAACTTGCTGAACATAATCTAGTGAGTTTGGTGGATTGGAATAATTACAGGACTGATCGTAACCTGCTGATCGTGGAGCTAAAACAGAAGGACAAGGAGAGTTTTGTTCACTTTTAGGTGTTTAAATAAAGTGGGAACATCTTAGCCAGGTATTACAGTCACAGGTAGTGATGGGAGTTAATAGGGTTTTATAGATACTAGTACTCTTATCAATATTCTTTATCGGTTCTTTTTGATTATTTTGTGAGTAAAAAGATGTTTAATTAAGAAAAGAATCAACATTTCTTTATTATTCTTGTATGTAAACAAATAATCTTTCTTGAGTTCTAAAATCTTTAAAATACATTCTCATCTAATCAATGATCTCAGTGATTATCTTTCATTGATGATCCTGTTCTTCTGATCAAACTCTGTATGACATCACTACCGTATGACATCAACTACCGTATGACATTATTACCGTATGACATCACATCACTACGGTGTGACATCAACTACCGTGTGACATCATTACCGTATGACATTATTACCGTATGACATTATTACCGTATGACATCATTACCGTATGACATCATTACCGTATGACATCATTACCGTATGACATTATTACCGTATGACATTATTACCGTATGACATTATTACCGTATGACATTATTACCGTATGACATCATTACCGTATGACATCATTACCGTATGACATCATTACCGTATGACATTATTACCGTATGGCATTACTAATGTATGACACTACCGTGTGACACCACTACCGTATGACATCACAGACTGGTCTTCTGCTTGTTGGTCACATGTTGTGATGAACTTACTTTCTGGTCATGATGTGAGTCTCACGCTGTACTGAGAGGAGACGAGGACGTCTCACTCAGGAACTAAGAAAGTAACGATAGCAGAACCGATAACTCTGGACCTCATCAGTACTAACGGGTTCTACTCATTTAGAACCGGTTCCCAGGAGTCACCTGTCCTCTGCAGCGATGTTGGCGACCCACAAACATCCATATCGTATTTCTGTTTTCTCCATATTTATTGTTCTTGATATATATTACAGTATAATGCACATATTTCCACACACTTGTGTCTGTTCTTTATATGTATTTCTACGTTTAGATTGTAGAATAGTAGCATCTGTACGTACAATCTCCCCCAGTGATCAATAACGTGTTTCTGGTTCTGATACGTTTGAAACGTGTTCAGTGAAGATCGAAAGTAGATGAAAACATCAAAGCCGACGATGCTTTCAAACACTATAATGTTCCATAATGCTGAATTGATCCTCATCCTCTGTTGTCTCGTCCTGCAGCTTCCCATTAAAGTGGGACACCAGAACACTCACACCAAAGTGAGCACGGAGCACAACAAGGAATGTCTGATCAACATCTCCAAGTACAAGTTCTCCCTCGTCATCAGCGGCCTCACCACCATCCTCAAGAACGTCAACAACATGGTGAGTGGACACATTAACACTCCACCATTACTCCCAATTAGATATGGTCCATGTAAGCATCATATTCCTTTTGCATGTTGTGAATGAGCTCTTTATATCATTTAAAACCTGTGTGCTGTGTTGATATTGTTCAGGTTATAGGATCATTCTTTGGATATATGTATGTATATATACGAGATGAACGACGTGTTGGGACGTCGCTGTGGGATTCTCTGAGGCTGAGGTGGACGTGAGCTCGTTCTACGTTAATCTGAATATGAGCGATTGAATGTCAACGGGAATATTTCTTTTCTTTAGCCGCGTAAACAGTTTGATGGGAATATTGTCTTTTTCAGAATAAAGGCAGAAACTTGAATATTTGGCGCATGTGAACGTATTCATTCCTCTTCATGCTGGTAGTGAAGCTTCACCTTCATAGTTCTTCATCTGTTATTTCCCGTCATTTTAATGATAAGAAGACCTTATTGAATTCTAATGATTCTAATTCAATATAAGTTTTGTCCATGTTTTACAGATAAAATGTTGTTTTTCTACATTTCAAAGCTTCTCTTGAGGTTTTTAAATGAAGCTGTCATCTTTTATGACATCATCACCCTAAAAACAGATCAGATACTCTGGATGTGAATGGAGGGCAGATGAGTTGGTATTTCTTTTGTTCTTCCTTTGGTGAAGATAAGTCTGTTTGTGCGGTGAGTTGGAGAGCAAACTGTTCTCTCTGCAGGGGAAACGTTTTTAAAAACGGACGCAGAATATTTAGTTTGATTAAGACAAAATATTTAAGTCTTCAATATATTTTGGGGGAGGACTAATGCTGCTCGCTGTGTTTTCTTTTTTTAAATAATTACTGTACAGAACAAGTCTAGATGAAGCGTTTATGAATCACTTTTCACGTGAGGATTTATTCTCCTCAGACGGCGTCTCGTGGCCGTTTGTTCTGCGTTCTCTACGCTGTTAGCTTGAAGGCGTTCGTGGCGTTACTGTTATTTAACCACAAAGTGATGGAGGTAGTAGTTCTTACAGACCTGAGGTCTGCACCACCGAGATACATTCAGCACAGATCTACTTTATGACAGTTTGATTCTTATTCTTCACACGTATAACTGTGAAACAGACTTTGGAGCAATTATAACATTTTATTTAAAAACTGTATTTATTACTTTTAAATGTGTGACTTTTTGCTGTGTCATCACCCTTCATATCTATACAACCAATGTGTTCATGAATACACTGTTTACTGGAGAACATGGTGAATCTATTGATGCGTTAACGTTACTCTTCCTGTAGACGCCGTGTCCTGAAGTCTAAACTCTGAGTGAATTCTGACTTCTGACTGTTTGTCTTCACAGCGGATTTTCGGGGAAGCTTCTGAGAAGAACCTCTACCTCTCCCAGCTCATCATCCTGGACACTCTGGACAAGTGCCTGGCTGGGGTGAGTCCTCCTCTCTGGACCCGGTCTCTGAGAACAACAACAACTAAATAGATCCACACCTTCAGGACGAGCCTCTGTGCTGCGTCCTGGGTTGTTTCCTCTTCCACTTTCCTCAGTGGTCCAGTATCCTAGAACACAAGCCTCTGTTAATGTACTACGCCTCCATCCATCTCTCTCTCCTCCTGTCGGGAGGTTCTTCTTCTGTGAACCAGCAGCTCAACGATTACATTTGCAGCCGTGTTGGTCGGGAGCTGCTCTCAGCTTCCTGTGCAGCTTCTTGTCATTAGCCGTCGCACTAACACGCATTAAAAGCTTCTCATGTTCACGTGACCGTTCACGTACGCTGGGCGTGCCGGTGTTAACAGGAAGTAGATTGGTTGCTCAGTTACAGAAAATACAACATGGTATTGTTGTACTTCTTTAATAATACAAAGTCGCGTTTGATACTTAAGATCTTCCTCTATAGACAAAGACAAAGAAGTTACTTGCAAGGCTGCAGCTCTCTCACATTAAATGTATTTTAAAATGAACACGCAAATATAAGTTTTACTAGATTATGGATCAATGAATGTGGTCAACACACGTCTCACTGGAGAGCATCTATGCTTTTGTTCCTTTACAGTTTCTGTGTGAACTTCACAGTAGTATAAAATAAACATTGATAAGAAACGTAAAGTCCTCCGTTCCTCAAACCGTGACGTCAGACGTCCGCTCCGCCGGACGCGGCGCTCACTAGTCTCTCCGACACCAACGGCTGCTTCCTCCGCATGTCGGCAGGAGTGGAATTATAAAATGCTGATGTTTTTCTTCTGGCGGCGTGACGAATCAGAGGACGAATCAGAGGACGAATCAGAGGACGCGTCACGACTGTTGAGACCCAATCAAGTAGCCACGGTTGGTGTCTACGTCACCGTTACTGATTTATTTTTGTATTGATAGCTGCCATCGATCAGACGTTTACAGATGACTGACTAAAACACAACCCTGGAGTTTTCAAACTGAAACCACTTCAGTAAACGTAGCAAAAGATATGCGTTCAAAAGGTAACGGTGTGGATGTGGATGTGGCCTCGGATGGAAGCTTTCTGAGGTTCCTCATTAAATTGAAGTTAGCTTGTAGCCACTAGCTCACAGCGAGCGAAGTGTCTTACAAAGTCCTCTATGGTTGAGCTGCTGTTATTGAGGGATTGGAGATGTGGGACAGGGTTTGGGGACCATCGTATGTTGAGGTCTAAAACGCTGCTCAGAAGTAGCGTTGGTCGTTCTCTAGCCCACCTTTGGTCGTGACTCATGAACAAACGTATCTCCATAGACGTGAGAGGAAAGAAGGGTTTGCCTTCAGGCTTGAGAGGTGACGGTGGAGTGCTGTAAACGGGGCTTTGTTCTGGTCGTACTTTGTCTTGTTCGGCGCATCGTGTGGCTTCGGATCTAAACAGCTTTGAGTGCTTCAGCAAATGCTGCATCGGTCTCTTTCTTATAATCAAGCATTTTCAGCTTAGCGTTCACTAGCGTTAGGTTTATCTCCCCTTCAGCGTAGGAAATATGTACTTTTAAAGCTTCGGCTCTCGACCTCGTCTTCACTGCACTCGTCTCAGTTGATGATCTGAGGAAAAGGAACCGCATAGCGCTTCTTTAAAGAGTCAAAAAGCTTCTCTAGAATGTGAAGAAGGTAGCACCCTGTCTGGGACGGAGTGCTAACCTGTGCTAACCTGTGTAGCATAACAACCACAACACAACAAGCCTTTTCTGTCTTCTCTGTGGGCTTTAAATGAAACCATGTTTTATGTAGTTATTGTATATTTAATAGAGATGCACCGACATCGTGTGTCGATGTGGGAGTTCTTCAGCGTGAAGCTTGCATTCTGTAACATGATCAGAGACTAGAAAGGCATATTTTACTGATCGATCGTCAGTAAAGCTTTATTTGCACTCTGATGGTTAACGACAGAGACCTTCTGTCCTCAGCAATCCAAGGACTGCCTGCGTCTGGATGAGACCATGCTGGTCAAACAGCTGCTGCCGGAGATCTGTCACTTCATCCACACGTACCGCGAGGGCCACCAGCACGCCGCCGAGCTCCGGGCCTCGGCCTCCGCCGTCCTCTTCTCTCTGAGCTGCAACAACTTCAACGCCGTCTTCAGCCGCATCTCCACCAGGTAGCTCAGTGAACACGTCTGTTTCCTGATCTCTTGAGTGCGTTGAAAGCAGCAGAAGGTTCACGAGTGTTTCTCCGTGTCTCTCTTCAGGCTGCAGGAGCTGACGGTTTGCTCCGAGGACAACGTGGACGTCCACGACATCGAGCTGATGCAGTACATCAACGTGGACTGCTCCAAGCTCAAGAGGCTGCTACAAGGTAGAGGGGTCTACGTGGTCTCACGTTTCAGATGGAGAGACGTGGAGCGGTTGAGCCGACGCTTGTGACGTTCGTTTCTGTTTTTCTTCCAGAAACTGTGTTAAAGTTCAGAGCTCTGAAGAAGCCGGCCCAGCTCGCCGTCATCAACAGCCTGGAGAAGGTACCTCTGATGATCATGTGTCTGTTTGTTACTGTGATACTTGACTTTTCAATTGTTCTCACCAAACGTGGCGCAATTTCTTTGCTGCTACAATGTTAGCCTAGCCTAGCCTAGCCTAGCCTAGCCTAGCCTAGCCCCGCCCCGATCGAACCAAACTCCATTAAAGAAACAAGTCTTTTTTTACAGCGCTGTGTGCAGGTTGTTCTTCTACTGTTTTCTGTCTCCTCAGGCGTTTTGGAACTGGGTGGAGAACTACCCCGATGAGTTCACCATGCTCTACCAGAGGCCACAGGCAGACATGGCGGGTAGGAATGACTGTTGGATGGTATCAAGCTGATTATTATATTATTACGTCACCCTTTAAGAATCCACGAACGGTCAACTTTTACAAATATTGCCTCGAACCAGTTCAACGGTATGAAAACATAGATCCCGCCTCCTTTAGCTGACTGTGTGTGTGTGTGTGTGTGTGTGTGTGTGTGTGTGTGTGTGTGTGTGTGTGTGTGTGTGTGTGTGTGTGTGTGTGTGTGTGTGTGTGTGTGTGTGTGTGTGTGTGTGTGTGTGCGCGCAGAAGCTGCAGAGAAGTTGTTCGACCTGGTCGACAGCTTCGCAGAGAGCGCTAAGAGGAAGGCTGCTGTGTGGCCTCTTCAGATCATCCTCCTCATCCTCTGTCCTGAGATCACACACACCATCTCTAAAGACACCGTGGAGGACAGCAAGGCCAACAAGGTGGGAGGAGCCAACACACACACACACTCTCTCTCGCTCTCTAACTCACTCACACAGAGCAGAGACTCTCACACACTCTTTCCTGTGTGTGTGTGTGTGTAGAAGCTGTTTCTGGACAGCTTGAGGAAGGCTCTAGCTGGTCAGGGAGGCAGCAAACAGCTGATGGAGAGCGCCGCCATCGCCTGCGTCAAACTGTGTAAAGCCTCCACCTACATCAACTGGGAGGACCACTCCACCATCTTCCTGCTGGTCCAGTCCATCGTCATGGACCTCAAGGTCTGAGACACACACACACACACTTTTTGAGGAGATTTATGGGGTTGAGGAGTTTTCTTTTTGCTGAAGGAATGCTAGTCTTACTTCAGTTCAGCGTTTCCTCAAAACACTGTGATGTTACCCCCCCCCCCCCCCCCCCCCCCCCCCAGGCTCTGCTGTTCAACCCATCCAAACCCTTCTGGAGGGGCACCGGCAGCCAGAATGCCGACGTGGAGCTCATGATGGACTGTTTCGTCTCCTGTTTCCGCATCAACCCTCACAACAACCAGCACTTTAAGGTGGAGAGCAGTGATACGAACCCTCTGAGTTTTATTGCTGCGGTCACATTTTACTCCTCTGTGGTCTGGTTTTTCCACTTCAAAATAAAAGTCCTGTTCCTGAACCATCACGACTAGAAGTAGAGAGAACTAGAACGACACGGTTACTACGACATCAACCAGGAAGAGAACACAGAACAGAACACAAGTTCTAATCTAATCTATTTATCCAGCATGGTTACAAGTGTCCACACGTGTTCCTGATGTTGGAAAACGTTTCTCTGGTTTGTCGTCACATGACTCAGATGAATCAATCATGACGTCATAGTTTCACAGTTAAAGTGAACGCTTTATTAGAGGAGAGATTTATAATGAGAACGTGTAGAATAAAATGTTTTAAATATCACATTTTAAAGCTTCGTTTTGTTGTTTTTTCTTATGGAAGCGTCACGCATGATGTGTTCAAGGACCGTTGGAAAGATAGACGTCTGTTGTTTATGACGGTTCTTACAGCTTCTAGTCGTGATGAACGCTGCAGTTCTGAAGATTGTTTAAAGGAAACACTTGTTTCATCCCACCGGAGCGTTTTGGTGTTCAGACGGTTTTAACTGAAGGAGCTGAAAAGTGTTTTTGATGAAATATCACAAACAAGCGTTCATCACACATGATGTGTTCAAAGACGGTCAGGAAGATGGAAATCGGACTATAATGACTTTTTTCACAGCTTCTGGTCGTGATGAACGGTGTAGTTTTGGCGATTGTTTAGAGAAAGGTTTTGGGGTTCTGAGTGTTGATGTGTTGGTTGTGACTTGATGTCGTCGCTCTTATGAAGTCTCACCCGTGTTTCCTCTTTGCCTTGAAGGTCTGTCTGGCCTCCTCCTCCCCCTCCACCTTCCACTTCGTCCTGGTCAACTCGCTGAACAGAATCATCACCAACGTGAGTCTGGAGAGCTTCTGCACACACTGACAGACGTGTCACCAGAAATCATCAAACAATCAACCTCGTTCATCAAAATCACTTTGCCTCTTTAATGAGGGAATTTAAATCTTTTTTTATTCCGTTTTATTCCTCGCAGTAATTGGCTCCTCCTTCTGTTTTGCACAGCCAGTCAGCCCAACGTTTCTGTCATCAATACGTCGAGAGTAAAGCCAGACCTCCCGCTGCTGGTTAGCCTGAATATTTCAACCAGGAGCATGCTGGGTAGTGGAGGAGCCGTAGCTCCTAGCTGGCTTAGCTGAGCTACCGTCTCCGCTTATTCGTTAGTTTGTCCGTTCTGGGCTTCTGTAGAAACATGGCGGACCCCGTGGAAGACGACCCGCTCCCTACGAAGATATAAAAGGCTTTTTCTAGGCTAAATAAACATGACGGTTCTTAGTTTCTGCTCATTATACACTCATGAAAACATAGTTCTGCATATTATATTCAACTTCTGCTAATTAATCCCCTTAAATGTTATAAACTGCATAGAATGGTGACGCCTCTACTACTCGACTATAACTACTACAGTCAGACGTGTTTCCTCTCCGGTCTCACTCTTCTGTCTCCTCTCAGTCTCATCTGGACTGGTGGCCTAAGATCGATGCGGTCTACTGCTACTCCGGAGAGCTCCGCTTCATGTTCTCGGACACCCTGACCCGGGTCACCCAGGGCGCCGGCCCCCACCCTCCTCTACGCATGACCCCGGTGAGAGGCACACGTTACTTTATGATGAATTTGAGACGGAGGGGGTCTGATCTCTGTAGTTTTGTCCATTTTATAAGTTAAAATTACAAAGTAATAGTTGAGAACAAGGAACACAGTGACAGACTTTATTATATCTATTGTTGAGATCATCCAAACCACTTTATTCAAAGTGAAAGTGAACTCGCCTTAAATGATCGTACGATGAGTTCAAAGTCAGTGTAACTAAACGAGGTGAAGGACTGAACGCTAAGGAGTCAATAGAGCGAATAAATATCCATAATTTCATTTCTCTAACGATATTTATCACTTGTGGTGTAACACACACAGTTTACCGTTAACCATCACAGTGTAAATAAAGTTTTACTGACTCAGTAGAACTTGTTTCTAGTCTCTGATCTCTGATCATGTTTCATTGTAAACAACCAATCAGAGGAGAGCTAGTAACGTTAGCAGCGCCGCTAACGGCTAACCAACAGAGGTTCACTTCAGTGACATCATGATGCCTTCAGGCTCTGCTCAGTGAACATGAGTACTGGCTGAAGCTACATGTTTTTATGAAGAAAAAAAAACACTATAAATGACAATAACAAAGTAAAAGTATAACATTTAGAGCTTTTAATAGTTTACAGACTTCAGAGCGTTGAAATGATTTTTGGGACGATAACACAGTCTGGATCCTCGTAGACCAGCTGCTGTAATCAACCAACATCTGTATCTGTTAATCTGGATCATTAACGATCATCATTACGTTCTGTTTGCTCCCCGTTTCCTCCCGTGGTGATCCGATCAGGAGTTCTCTGCTCCGTTAGTGACGTTTGTTTCCTCCCACAGAGTCTGACGACGTTCAAAGGGAAGATGACCACCAGCCTTAAGTTCAAAGAGAGAGCCACAGAACTGGACACTCGAAGCTACAAGTGCCTTCTCCTCGCTCTGGTCAAACTCATCCACGCCGACCCCAAACTCATGCTGCACGTGAGTCACTCGTCTTCCTGCGTACTGTACATATTTCACGTCCTTGTTGATGAATGACGGGTTGTGTTTGTGTGTTTAGAACCCAGTGAAACAGGCTCCAGAGATGCAGAGCAGCACGGCGGAGCTCATCACCGGCCTGGTGCAGCTGGTTCCTCTCACCAACACCACCCAGCTCTCACAGGAAGCCATGGAGGTCAGACGCAGACGCACACTTCTGCTTTCTAACACACTTCAGAGTTCTCACTGAAAGAACCGTCAGCTGTTCACCTTCAGCACTTTGTTCTTACGGGTCAGACTGTCAGTAAACATGGTGGACACAGTTGTTGTTTCCAGACATTAAAGAGGAACAACGTGTAGTAAAGTCAGTGGACTCACAGGAGACGTAGAACAACACAAATACTGTTCTATCACTTCCTGCTGATGTTTCAGTGTAAAAGCCCAACAGAATTCTTTTTGATTTATTCAACATGCACAAATGGTCATTAAGGAACGTCAGAATACAGACGTTTAAACTAACAAGCCGCAGAGAATAAGAAATATAAATAAATAATATAAAGAGAAAGAATTGAAGAAATGATGCCTTTGAACTGCTGGAGGGCTTTTAATGTGAAACATTTGTGCAGGAAGGTTTGAGTTGGAAAAATTGTGAAATACTTAAAAACCAAAAAAGTGTGACATGACACATTTAAACAGAAGCAGCTATGATGTCATATACTCTGATAACATTATACATAAATGTCTGTCTCTAATATCAAGAACAGGCCGGTTCTCCTTCTCTTTATTTGAGACCTTACGGAGACGCACCTCGAGTCTCTCTAAGACTAAAAAGCAGTTTCAAACATTTCTTTTGTTTTGCTATTAACAAACCCTTGTTTCTGTGTCCTGGTCCTGGTCCTGGTCCTGGTCCTGGTCCTGTCTGTTCCAGGCTCTGTTAGTTCTGCACCAGCCAGAGACCATCGAGCTGTGGAACCCTGACGCCCCCATAGAGACCTTTTGGGACATCAGGTACTCAAACCGCCCCTTTTGTGTTTCTTATACGTTTAGTTTCCATCACAGTAAACTTGAGATGTTTAGTATTTGGGGATTGAAGGAGGTGCTGTTCAGAGTAAAGACTGTAACACGTCTGATGCGGGTAGTGAAGCCTGATATTTGAGTTCTTTTACTGGATTTTGATGCGTATTTAATGTGTTGGACAGATTTCACTAGTTCTGCTGCGCAGTATGACCTAACGTTTATATCACAGCATATCAAGAGCTCTGGAACGACAACGACATGGTTTCAACCTTCAGAACCTCTAAATGTCATTGACCTCTATGGTGGATATTTGCAGAAAACACACAATTGAAATGAAGGAAAGAACATAAATGAATTAGAATATAATTACTGTTTATCTAAGTAAGTTGTTCCGAATGTTTTTAAGGGTTTCAACGGTGCAGTTCTTTACCTCTTATTCCCTCCAACATCACGTCTACAGGTGGACATGTTCATCATGTATTTATCATTATTCAGCATTTGAAAGCTTAAAAATCTGATTTTAAATTTGTATTAATAATAATAATGCAACCCTTTTCCCACAGTAAATGTCCTGACTGTGTGAAAAATCTTTGATTTATGTCATTTTAAACTTATTGTTGTAGTTTTTTCACGATAACAACTTCCTTCCTTCCTTCCTTCCTTCACTCGTCTCCTCAGCTCTCAGGTGCTCTTCCTTATCTGCCGCAAACTGATTGGCCAGCAAATAATAAACGGGACAGAAGTTCTGAAATGGTTGAGGGAGATCCTCATCTGCAGGAACAAGTTCCTGCTCAAGAACAAGGTACGCTCACGCTGCTCCGTTAGCGTAGCAACACGCTGCTCTGCTAGCGTAGCAACGCGCTGCTCTGTTAGCTATAGAAAGTCAAATGATGAAGTCCTCCTAGAATAATTCTCTCTGAAACAAACAAGAAGAGAAACTTTTATAGATTATTTTAATAGTATCAAGCTTCTTCCTGAGTTCTGAGGGAGGAAGCTTTGGCTCCAGGAGTGTGTAAAGTGTGTGTCTGGTCCTCTCTGGCTCCAGGAGTGTGTAAAGTGTGTGTCTGGTCCTCTCTGGCTCCAGGAGTGTGCCACGATGGGCGGTGCCATCCCCATATGCCGCCAGGCTCAGACCAAGCTGGAGGTGTCCCTCTACATGTTCCTGTGGAGCCCTGAAACCGAGGCCGTGCTGGTGTCCATGTCGTGTTTCCGCCACCTCTGTGAGGAGGCTGACATCCGCAGCGCCGCCGACGAGGTGCCGGTCCAGAACATCCTGCCCAACTACGCCACCTTCAGTGAACTGGCCTCCGTCAGCAACATGATGGGAACGGGTCAGTACTGACGGTCGCACTCTCACCTACGATACGAAATACTGTTCAGCACTGCAGCTTCTGGTGAAACGGGTTATTATTCAGTGATTTTACTGCATGTTTTAATATAAATCGAGTTAGTTAGTTTCCACTCAGTCCTGGTTTAGTTAGTTTCCACTCTCAGTCTTGGTTTAGTTAGTTTCCACTCACAGTCCTGGTTTAGTTAGTTTCCACTCAGTCCTGGTTTAGTTAGTTTCCACTCTCAGTCCTTGTTTAGTTAGTTTCCACTCTCAGTCCTGGTTTAGTTAGTTTCCACTCTCAGTCCTTGTTTTGTTAGTTTCCACTCACAGTCCTGGTTTAGTTAGTTTCCACTCAGTCCTGGTTTTGTTAGTTTCCACTCACAGTCTTGGTTTAGTTAGTTTCCACTCACAGTCCTGGTTTAGTTAGTTTCCACTCAGTCCTGGTTTAGTTAGTTTCCACTCTCAGTCCTTGTTTAGTTAGTTTCCACTCTCAGTCCTTGTTTAGTTAGTTTCCACTCTCAGTCCTGGTTTAGTTAGTTTCCACTCTCAGTCCTGGTTTAGTTAGTTTCCACTCTCAGTCTTTGTTTAGTTAGTTTCCACTCACAGTCCTGGTTTAGTTAGTTTCCACTCACAGCCCTGGTTTAGTTAGTTTCCACTCTCAGTCTTTGTTTAGTTAGTTTCCACTCACAGTCCTGGTTTAGTTAGTTTCCACTCACAGTCTTTGTTTAGTTAGTTTCCACTCACAGTCCTGGTTTAGTTAGTTTCCACTCACAGCCCTGGTTTAGTTAGTTTCCACTCTCAGTCTTTGTTTAGTTAGTTTCCACTCACAGTCCTGGTTTAGTTAGTTTCCACTCTCAGTCCTGGTTTTGTTAGTTTCCACTCTCAGTCCTGGTTTTGTTAGTTTCCACTCTCAGTCCTGGTTTTGTTAGTTTCCACTCAGTCTTGGTTTAGTTAGTTTCCACTCACAGTCCTGGTTTAGTTAGTTTCCACTCTCAGTCCTGGTTTACTTAGTTTCCACTCAGTCCTGGTTTAGTTAGTTTCCACTCTCAGTCCTGGTTTACTTAGTTTCCACTCACAGTCTTGGTTTAGTTAGTTTCCACTCTCAGTCCTGGTTTAGTTAGTTTCCACTCTCAGTCCTGGTTTAGTTAGTTTCCACTCAGTCTTTGTTTAGTTAGTTTCCACTCTCAGTCTTGGGTTAGTTAGTTTCCACTCTCAGTCCTGGTTTAGTTAGTTTCCGCTCACAGTCCTGGTTTAGTTAGTTTCCGCTCACAGTCCTGGTTTAGTTAGTTTCCGCTCACAGTCCTGGTTTAGTTAGTTTTCACTCTCAGTCTTTGTTTAGTTAGTTTCCACTCACAGTCCTGGTTTAGTTAGTTTCCACTCTCAGTCTTGGTTTAGTTAGTTTCCACTCTCAGTCCTGGTTTAGTTAGTTTCCACTCTCAGTCCTGGTTTAGTTAGTTTTCACTCTCAGTCTTGGTTTAGTTAGTTTCCACTCTCAGTCCTGGTTTAGTTAGTTTCCACTCTCAGTCCTGGTTTAGTTAGTTTCCACTCTCAGTCCTGGTTTAGTTAGTTTCCACTCTCAGTCCTGGTTTAGTTAGTTTCCGCTCACAGTCCTGGTTTAGTTAGTTTCCGCTCACAGTCCTGGTTTAGTTAGTTTCCACTCTGTCCTGGTTTAGTTAGTTTCCACTCTCAGTCTTGGTTTAGTTAGTTTCCACTCTCAGTCCTGGTTTAGTTAGTTTCCACTCTCAGTCCTGGTTTAGTTATTTTCCACTCTCAGTCCTGGTTTAGTTAGTTTCCGCTCACAGTCCTGGTTTAGTTAGTTTCCGCTCACAGTCCTGGTTTAGTTAGTTTCCACTCTCAGTCCTGGTTTAGTTAGTTTCCACTCTCAGTCCTGGTTTAGTTAGTTTTCACTCTCAGTCTTGGTTTAGTTAGTTTCCACTCTCAGTCCTGGTTTAGTTAGTTTCCACTCTCAGTCCTGGTTTAGTTAGTTTCCACTCTCAGTCCTGGTTTAGTTAGTTTCCACTCTCAGTCCTGGTTTAGTTAGTTTCCGCTCACAGTCCTGGTTTAGTTAGTTTCCGCTCACAGTCCTGGTTTAGTTAGTTTCCACTCTGTCCTGGTTTAGTTAGTTTCCACTCTCAGTCTTGGTTTAGTTAGTTTCCACTCTCAGTCCTGGTTTAGTTAGTTTCCACTCTCAGTCCTGGTTTAGTTATTTTCCACTCTCAGTCCTGGTTTAGTTAGTTTCCGCTCACAGTCCTGGTTTAGTTAGTTTCTGCTCACAGTCCTGGTTTAGTTAGTTTCCACTCTGTCCTGGTTTAGTTAGTTTCCACTCTCAGTCCTGGTTTAGTTAGTTTCCACTCTGTTTGGTTTAGTTAGTTTCCACTCTCAGTCCTGGTTTAGTTAGTTTCCCCTCTCAGTCCTGGTTTAGTTAGTTTCCACTCTCAGTCCTGGTTTAGTTAGTTTCCACTCTCAGTCCTGGTTTAGTTAGTTTCCCCTCTCAGTCCTGGTTTAGTTAGTTTCCACTCTCAGTCTTGGTTTAGTTAGTTTCCACTCTCAGTCCTGGTTTAGTTAGTTTCCACTCTCAGTCCTGGTTTAGTTAGTTTTCACTCTCAGTCTTGGTTTAGTTAGTTTCCACTCTCAGTCCTGGTTTAGTTAGTTTTCACTCTCAGTCCTGGTTTAGTTAGTTTCCACTCTGTTTGGTTTAGTTAGTTTCCACTCTCAGTCCTGGTTTAGTTAGTTTCCCCTCTCAGTCCTGGTTTAGTTAGTTTCCACTCTCAGTCCTGGTTTAGTTAGTTTTCACTCTCAGTCCTGGTTTAGTTAGTTTCCACTCTGTTTGGTTTAGTTAGTTTCCACTCTCAGTCTTGGTTTAGTTAGTTTCCACTCTCAGTCCTGGTTTTGTTAGTTTCCACTCTCAGTCCTGGTTTAGTTAGTTTCCACTCTGTCCTGGTTTAGTTAGTTTCCACTCTCAGTCCTGGTTTAGTTAGTTTCCACTCTGTCCTGGTTTAGTTAGTTTCCACTCTCAGTCCTGGTTTAGTTAGTTTCCACTCACAGTCTTGGTTTTGCTCCACAGGCCGGTCCACCCTACAGAAGCGGGTGATGGCGTTGCTCCGGAGGATAGAGCACCCCACACCAGGAAACATCGAGGTAACGCTCTGTTCAGATTCAAACCTTCAATACATAAACGTGACGTTCTCTGTTTTTGCACGATGTCCGGCTCATTGTCCGTCTGTCCACCTGCAGGCTTGGGAGGACACGTATACTAAATGGGACCAGGTCACCAAACAGATCCTCAACTTCCCTAAAAACAAGGCAGAAGACGGACAGGTGAGCCCGTTACTGCAGGAAGCTGAGAGTGAGGACCGAAGCTCGGACCTGGTCTGATTTAGGAGAAACTTCAGGAATGTGTGTCGTTCGCTTTGTTTAAACACACCGACCGGACAGACGGAGATGCTAAGCTAGGACGTTAGCAGCTGAGGCTCAGAGAAGTGCAGCCTCAGACAGATTTCTTTGAGCTGACACTAAAACCCGTGTGTGTGCAGGAAACGTACGTTCATTTATAAGATTTACTTTGTTGGATCACCTTAAGAAACTAATCCACTGAGATCGAAGGAGAACCGGAGGAAGGGAGGGACACGTACAGACCGATGTTATTAATGTAACGAGAGTCATGGAGAAGGAGAAGGAGCGACGTAATAAGATGCTTCAAAGAACCGCCGAACACACAGAGACCCAACAAAGCTTTGTTTATACTGGAGCTTTGCATCTAACATGAAGTGACCTTCCTTGTTTAATCCCTCGACGTGTAAACAGTGTTTTTATCAGTCGACTAGTTGTGTCCGTAACGTGATTGTGTGCGCCAAGTTCAACAAAATTCAATCAATTAAGCTTTAGACGGCCAATTAGTCGTTAAGACGCTTTAGAAACAGGAAGTGTTCAAAACCTACATCTGAGTAAATCTCTATCAGCCACATGAAGTAGTTTACAGAATATTCAGCCTTTGTTTCTTTCTAACACATTTAATACTGGACTAGTTTGTTTGTATGAAGGTAATAAAGTAGTTTATGAGTTTACAGTTAATTAGCTACAGTGCGAAGCGTGACTATTAACAAAGCTGTGGTTTGACATTGTTGTGTAGTTGTGTGTGTTAACGGGTGTTTTGTTGCAGGAGTGGATCAACATGACCGGCTTCCTGTGCGCTCTGGGCGGCGTTTGCCTCCAGCAGCGCAGCACCCCCGGCCCGGCCACCTACAGCCCCCCCATGGGCCCCATGAGCGAGCGCAAACACTCCATGATCTCCATGGGACTCTGCGACGTGTCCAACCCCGTGGCCTCCTCCTCCTCGTCCTCCTCCTGCTCCTCGTCGGCCTCCAGCGAGACGCCCGTCAGCCGCTTCCTGGACCGGCTGCTGGCCCTGCTGGTGTGCGGACACGACCGGGTCGGCCTCCACGTCCGCACCAACGTGAAGGACCTGCTGGGTCTGGAGCTGAGCCCGGCTCTCTACCCGATGCTCTTCAACAAGCTGAGGAACAGCATCGGCAAGTTCTTCGACACGCAGGGACCGGTGAGTGGAGCTCTGTGCCGCTGATCGTTCTCTTTTATTCAGTGAGAAGGAAAATTCATTCACCCTCTGAACCCCAAAACCCGCCGGCCGGATGGAAAAGCATTTTTAAACAATTGCCAAATCTACAGTTTATCACAGCCAGAAGCTGTAAAAACGTCGTCATCAGATTTGTGTCTTTCCGATGGTCCTTGAACTCGACGAACGCTTCTGTCAGAAAAAGCAACCGAAACTAAAAGCTTAGAATTGATACATTTTATTCTACATGTTTCATCCAAAATCTGTAGATTCTGTAAAAACATTAAATTCTGTCCAAACGAGTCCAGATCATCAACATCTACCACTATTTCACATCTATTACTCGGATTTTCTAAACATTTTTCAAAAAGTTTTCAATAATTTATATTACCAATCATTTTCATAATTTCTTCACTAATAATTTTTAGACTTTTTGGGATGTTTATTCATCCCTCGTCGTAACAATACGACAAACTCATAGTTTGGCTCGTACCAGATTAATATAGACAGAAATGAATGAGTGCAGTAAATAAAGACGTTGCTGGTGGGAAACATTAACCTCATTCTGTCAGTATTGATACAATGTTGGAGCAATAATAAAGTAGTTATGATTTAGGTTTTCTGTTCTGTTGTTTGCGTCATCTCAAAGCCCGGGTTCTGGTTCTGGTTCCGGTTCTGTGCTCAGCTGTTCTCCTGTTCTCAGGTTCCCATCAACGACACTAACACCCAGTTTGTGGAGCAGACCATCGCCATCATGAAGAACCTGTTAGATAACCACACGGAGGGCAGCTCGGAGCACCTGGGACAGGCCAGCATCGAGACCATGATGCTCAACCTGGTCAGGTACGTACGTCCTGCTGCTGAAGATGAACCCAGAGGAGCCAAAGCTTCATGTGTTAAAGCTGCATTCTCTCTAATGTCCACCAGGGGGCGACTCCTCTGGTTGTGTCTATGAGAAAACAGCACGTCTGTCTAATCGGTTCGGTTCAGAGGTTCACATGGACGAGCTGATTTTCGTTGCACTGTGACTTAAAGGCGGATCGTACTTTATTGATTGTTGCGTTCTCCGTCTCTCAGGTATGTGCGTATCCTGGGCAACGCGGTCCACGCCATCCAGATCAAGACCAAGCTGTGTCAGCTGGTGGAGGTGATGATGGAGAGACGAGACGACCTGTCCTTCTGCCAGGAGATGAAGTTCAGGTCAGTGGGGTGAAAGGTCGACGCGCATCACGACCCATCCGTCTCTTTTTATTGTCATTATTATGTTAATGAAGTATAATAATGAGCTTAGAGCTCGTGTTAGGAAGTTAAACATCATAGTTCATCTCTAATATCTGTTTTATATTCATAAACATCTCCTTCAAACTACTGGATTTATTCTAGTTCATCACCAAAACTACATTTTACAGATTACATGTGAACACATCATGATAACGTTATAATGTAGCTTCAGCCAGTACTCATGTTCACTGAGCAGAGCCTGAAGGCATCATGATGTCACTGAAGTGAACCTCCGTTGGTTAGCCGTTAGCGGTGCTGCTAACGTTACTAGCTCTCCTCTGATTGGTTGTTTTCAGTGAAACATGATCAGAGATCAGAGACTAGAAACACATGAATGATGTATTTATACTTGGTTTGCAGGAACAAGATGGTGGAGTATCTGACCGACTGGGTGATGGGAACCTCCAACCAAGCTGCTGACGACGACATCAAGTGTCTGACGAGGTGCAGCTCCGCTCCACCGAGTCTCCTAAAGCTCAGTGAGGACCAGAGAGAGCTCCTCCTCACCGATTCTCCCTCTGTGTTGCTTTCCAGAGACCTGGACCAGGCCAGCATGGAGGCGGTGGTTTCTCTGTTAGCCGGTCTCCCTCTTCAGCCGGAGGAGGGCGACGGAGTAGAACTGATGGAGGCCAAATCTCAGCTCTTCCTCAAGTAAGAACACACCTGCTCTCATCCTCCTCACCTGATCGTGAGTTTAAAGAAGAAGCTCATCCTCAGCTAACAGAGCTAACAGAGCAAGCGTTCCATAATCTAAAGATGTTGAAAATAGAAATAAAAACACCAGAGAATCTGCTCTACAAGGCTGAGTTTTTGGAACGCAGTAACGGCTAAATGGATCGTTGTGTTAAGTTTTCACTCGTGTGACATTTTAAAGTGTTTCTCTCTCTTTGGAGGCAGCGATGGAAGAGACGGCTTCATCCTGATCATCGTGAACGCGTTACCGTTAGCGCCTTAGCTCACAGGAAACGACAGCATATGTGACCATTTTGGTTGCAGTCGTGAAACCCGAACGTCTAAAGTCCCGACTCAAATCACAGCTTTTAAACATATTCAGATGAAACACTGATTGGTCCTCTGAACTGTGTGTGTGTGGCGTTCAGGTACTTCACGCTGTTCATGAACCTGCTGAACGACTGCAGCGAGGTGGAGGACGAGGGCCAGGCGGTGGGGGGGCGAAAGAGAGGGATGTCCCGCCGCCTGGCGTCCCTCCGCCACTGCACCGTCCTCGCCATGTCCAACCTGCTCAACGCCAACGTGGACAGCGGCCTCATGCACTCCATCGGTACGTCGTCTCACAGCACTTCCTGCTTATTGCTTTTTTTATTGCTTTCTACATAGAAGCTTCTCCTCCTCCTCCTCCTCCTCCTCCTGCAGGTCTCGGCTACCACAAGGACCTGCAGACCCGAGCCACCTTCATGGAGGTGCTGACCAAGATCCTGCA
Source organism: Pholis gunnellus (assembly GCF_910591455.1). Lineage (NCBI taxonomy): Eukaryota > Metazoa > Chordata > Actinopteri > Perciformes > Pholidae > Pholis > Pholis gunnellus. The sequence goes on from NC_136535.1 coordinate 26,426,484, forward strand.
GCAGGGCACGGAGTTCGACACGCTGGCCGAGACGGTCCTGGCCGACCGCTTCGAGAGGCTGGTGGAGCTGGTCACCATGATGGGGGACCAGGGGGAGCTGCCCATCGCCATGGCGCTGGCTAACGTGGTGCCGGGGTCCCAGTGGGTGCGTTACCGCCGCCGCGTTGTGTTTACACGGTGATGTCATCGTTCTGTTGCTCCGGCAGTGAGCTCACGTTTGGTTGTGTCTTGCAGGACGAGCTGGCCCGGGTCCTGGTGACGCTGTTTGACTCGCGGCACCTCCTCTACCAGCTGCTGTGGAACATGTTCTCTAAGGAGGTGGAGCTGGCCGACTCCATGCAGACGCTCTTCAGAGGAAACAGCCTGGCCAGCAAAATAATGACCTTCTGCTTCAAGGTAGGAAAACGCACAACGGTTCCTGCTGTGACGGCGATGCTGCTGCTGACCGGAGTTTGATCGCACTAGAGGAGCCGGAGAGGAGCGAGTCTTTACCTCCACGTAGACCAGGTTTCATCCATCACGTCTGGAATAACCTCTACAGAGGTTTATCAGCTGTGTCTGTTTACTGCAGCAAATACAGTGTTCAGCTGTGATTTAATCACAATAAACAGATAAACGGAAGCAGAAATAAGCGCATCGTAATGAAGATTTGTAAAAAGTCTGAATTCATGCTCAGTCACGTCAGCAAGACAACAAGCAGATCACTTTAAAGTCCTTGTTTCTGACCCAAAGCACCTGACGGGACAGGTTCTCTGTGTATTAACTGTACTCCATGTGTCAGGTGTATGGAGCAGCGTACCTGCAGAAGCTGCTGGAGCCGCTGCTGAGAGGCGTCATCACAACCCCCGAACACATCAGCTTTGAGGTGGACCCCACCAGGTGAGTCCCCGAGTCTCATTACAAGCATCAGAGTTGGGATGTATCGTTAAAAAATGCCTGCAGGTGTTCCAGATGTTCTCTGGGGCTCAATCGCTAAAAGTGAGCCGCAGAGAGGTATTCAGCAGAGCGTGTTACGTTAGCTCACTTAGCTGTTAGCTGTTAGCCAAACACACCGTCCACATCAAGAACCAGTAGCTGCGTGCAAACTGTGTCTGGCTGCAGCGTCTGGAGGGCGGTGCATGACAGTAGAAGCGCCGTTCAAATGTTTAAAGGTTGTAACTCAGCTGTTCTGACAGAGTTTAATAAAGAAGAAAACATCGATCTGTGGGTTCCGTTTGTCTCGTCAGGCTGGAACAAGGTGAGAACCTGGAGGAGAACCAGAGGAACCTGCTGCAGATCACCGAGCGGTTCTTCCAGGCCATCATCGGCTCGTCCAGCGAGTTCCCCCCACAGCTCCGCAGCGTCTGCCACTGTCTCTACCAGGTAGGACCCCCTCCCCCCCCTCTCACCTCACCATGCCCCCCCCCCCCCCCCCCCCCCCCAGCTGCTCTCTGCCTCACCTGTGTGCAGCATCACACGTACACATTTCAAGCTGCTGCCTCGCCACTCAATGCTCAGCTGCACACGCTCTTTACATCCTGCAGGGCGGCGCATTGAGACCGTTCTGTTCGCACATGCTCAGTGATGCTCCTCAACACCGGCAGGAAAGGCCTTCATGTGATTCTAAAACACGACCTTGTTTTTCTAGCTTTTGCCATCATCACAGTTTAACAGAATATATATAATATGAGCAATAGCAGCTGAATGCTACACAGACGGGCTGCAGCTAACAGTGATTGTGTTACCCATGAAGCTGACACGCAGTGTCAGAAAGTACTGAAACAAATGCAGCTCACCACATTCTAAAGCCAAGATGATGATACAACTAAAACTACAAACACAGTTAAAATCACACAGATGATGTGCAGCATTTAGTTGATCAAACGATGACGTAAATGGTGGATTATTAAATTGTTTCCCATTCATTTTGGGGTTTTCAGCGCTACCACAAACAATGATGTGAAATAACTATTGATGAGTATCATAATGCATTTAAACACAGTCAGAGTGTTTAAATGTAATGCAGATCCACAAACAATTACTGAGTTACAAACACTTCATTATGTAGAAAGATGAATGTGTTAACGGAACACATTTCAGCTCTGCAGATGTTCACTAATACACACTTACTGCGTCGTGTAGTGACCTCATACATACATGTAGCATCATCCACAGTACAGCTGAACACCACTACAAGATGCACCATGAAGTAAATGATATATATATGGGTTTATAGTCTGTTAGGTAACAAACCACACAAGCTTTATTTATGTAGCACTTCCAAAAACACTCGGTCACAGAATAATTCCCAAGTAAAAAAAAAATAGTGTGATCACACCTAATCCTCTGCATCACCATGATGTCATCCATCTGTACTGATGTCGTAAACAACCTCCAGTTCTGCCGAGTGAAGTCAAAGCTTCATGTATTAAAGCTGCATTCTCTCTAGTGTCCACCAGGGGGCGACTCCTCTGGTTGTATAGAAGTCTATGAGAAAATGACTCTACTTCTCTCTTGATTTATTACCTCAGTAAACATTGTAAACATGAGTTTATGGTCTCAATCTCTAGTTTCAAGTCTTCTTCAATACAGCATGATGTTCATTTAGTAAATGATGGTCCATTTAGAGTCACACAGACCATAAAGCAGGGGATGCTTTAGGGGCGGGGCTACACAGTGATTGACAGGTCTCTAGAGACGTATACGGCGTCTCTACGTCACTCCTCCTCAGTCCAGATATGGTCACTTCCTGTTCAACGTGGTTGTAAAAAAAACAAAATGGTGACGGCCAAAAAGACAAACTCCAGGCTTTAAAGCTCGACCAATGGTGACGTCACGACGACTGCGTCCACTTCACAGTCGATGGTCGTCACGTTCACGAGAGTATTTTAGCAGAACATTCATCACTTACACAGAACTAGCAAATGAAGCACAAAGTGTATGTTTGGTTTAACTTTGAGTGTTTTTACTACAGGACGGTCCGTCCGGTCTCTTTCACCTACAGCAGCAACAACAACACTAATAAGCTCACACTGAAACGTGACCCATGTTGGTTTCATTGATCCTATCGGCTCTAAACACCATCTGCTCGCCCACGTCTCACACTTGCAAACTCGTGCAGCCTCCGTTTGAACCCCGCAGAGTTTTCTTCAAGATTGTGTCACGTGTTTGAACGTCCCGACTAAACGGTGGATTAGGTGTGATCACATTAACCGTCCCGTCTCATCAAATATATATTTCACTTCAGTCTTAACTCGATGCACAACTCGAAGGTCCGGCAGCCTCGCCTGTTACTGACGACAGGAAGCTCCCACAGAGTCAACTCTGATCCCCCCACAGCCAGAAAACAAGCTCCGGGCTCTTTATCAATCAGATTATTATTTTCTTTATTTTCCATGTGTTGACATCTTTGATTTCTCATTCTCCATCTTGGATTTCCTTTTGTAGGCTCTCACACACACACACACACACACACACACACACACACACACACACACACACACACACACACACACACACACACACACACACACACACACACACACACACACACACACACACACACACACACACACACACACACACTAATTCAGTCTGCTGAAGTCACACCACGCTGGCTCATGCATGGACACGCTTAACTCCCCTCAGCAGTGATGGACACTTTTCTAACGGCAGCTCTGATTTTTATTTTCCTGTGTTTTACTAGGTGTGTGTGTGTGTGTGTGTGTGTGTGTGTACACATTGAATGGTTAGGGCTGTGCTACGTGTGTGTGTGTGTGTGTGTGTGTGTGTAGCCGGTGCTGTGACCATGATTGTGCTCATCTCTGTTCTGTAGGCTACTTGCCACTCTCTACTGAATAAAGCAACAGTAAAAGAAAAAAAGGAAAACAAAAAAGCAGTAAGTTTGGAGAATCTATTTTCCCCTCAGACACTTCTTTCCCCCTAAAGCAAAAAAAGAAGCCTTTTTTGCATTTTTACTCATTTTATTTACTTGATTTCTTCATTTACAGATCTTGATTTGGTGTCTTATTTCTTTTGTCCATACTCAGCTTTGTGTACAACCTTCTCTCTTAAATCATTCTACTAATATCGGCGCCATCTGATGTATTTTCAAATTAACAGAAAGCTTTTCTCTCTCTGGACTCTTTGTGTTTTCTCTCCTGAGACGTTTTCTCAGAACATTTCATCACGTTTGTCCATCCGATGTGACTCATTTTAACACGTCGACCCTCGCACACCTGAACGCCTCACCTGCCTTCAGCTGACATTAAAAAGACACACAAAGGTCTTCTGATGAAATATTCTGATAAAGTGCCTCCCTCTGTCACGGGTTGGATTCCTCGTCTCTTTGGGCTTTTCTCTCCTCACCGTATATAAAGAGCAATGTTTTGGGGTTTTATCTCGATTCTCTGCGCTCACAGGCCCGATGTCGACTCAAATGTCTCAATTCTTTATTCTAAAACAGCAGCTGTGTTGATATAAGTCACTCCTAGTGATGTAACAGACTGTCGTCCATCCAGCATTGACCTGTGAACCTCAGATTAATGACAGTTAACCGTTAACCATCGCAGTGTAAATAAAGTTTAACGTTAACCATCACAGTGTAAATAAAGTTTAACGTTAACCATCACAGTGTAAATAAAGTTTTTCTGACTCAGTAGAACTTGTGTTTCTAGTCTCTGATCTCTGATCATGTTTCATTGTAAACAACCAATCAGAGGAGAGCTAGTAACGTTAGCAGCACCGCTAACGGCTAACCAACGGAGGTTCACTTCAGTGACATCATGATGCCTTCAGGCTCTGCTCAGTGAACATGAGTACTGGCTGAAGCTACATTATAACGTTATAATGATGTGTTCACATGTCATCTGTAAAATGTAGTTTTGGTGATAAACTAGAATGAATCCAGTAGTTTGAAGGAGATGTTTTCATGTTAATATAAAACAGATATTAGAGATGAATTATGATATTTAACTTCTAACACGAGCTCTAAACACATTATTATACCTCATTAACATAATAATGAAGAGATTTATTTATCAATAAAAATACTATCTTTTGGGAGGGGAGGGGGACGTAGAGCCTCCATGTTTTTTTTCCAACAGTGGTAACGCTTGAGGACACTTTGAAAGTGTGTGTGTGTGTGTGTGTGTGTGTGTGTGTGTGTGTGTGTGTGTGTGTGTGTGTGTGTGTGTGTGTGTGTGTGTGTGTGTGTGTGTGTGTGTGTGTGTGTGTGTGTTGCATTCATGCTGCCTCTGAATATACAACCAACACATGCTTTTAAATTCACCTTTGTGGCCGAATAAGGTTTTTGTTCTTCGTGTAGTTTGTAGTTCACACTAATACTACTTAGTGAGTCAGTGCTGCTCGTATTACTGTTGACCTGCATTCAATCCTCCACATACTGACGCCAGCGTTACACAGAATGTGGACGAACATTCATCACTGAAGACGAGTCAAATGGATCAAACCGGTTCATACACAGACTCCAGTGAGTGTGTTACTATCGTTATAGTTTCACATGTGATGACGTCAGAGCAGACAGACCGAAGTAGAGGAGACACGAGCAGTCTGGGTTATGAGTTGAGTTTTCTCTGCCTCATGAGGATAACTTGACGGCTCTATGGACACACTGATGGTGTTTAAGGAGCTGGAGTATCAAAGAGTTCAAACTGATGGAATAGATATCCGCACACTTCATCACAGCTTCATCACAGCTTATAGGATTCTTTAAGATATTAAAACGGAGTGTTCTGGCATGAATGTTGAACCAAAACTACAAATAAATACGTCTACCATCTGACTTTTACTGCAGATCTGATCTACTCTATAGCTTTGTGTTTGCTGATCGTCCATCGTAGATTAAAGACGTCTGTTCCAGAGCTACTCGTTCCTCTGTAGTCTGAACCTGGTTGTGGAGCGTCTTGGCGTCTCCTGGTTGTGATCTCTTTTGGGGGGTTTCCACCTGTCCGGCTCATCCACTGCTTCGCACCACATTCTCGTGGCTCTCTCATCCGCCTCCTTTTTGTTTATTTTGTTCCGATGACTTCCTGTTTCATCGTTCACCGGCAGGGCGGAGACAGGTCCTCGTCTTGCTCTTCCCTTCTCTTTTCTTGGACTGTAACCGGAGTCACAACCTTTTTAAACTCTTGCTACAGCCCAGAATGAACTGGGATTGTTTCTAAGTCTCTCTTCATGTGTCCTCCTCCCTCTCACATCTTTTACTGTCTTGGCTCATCTTTACTCTGCTACACACATTGGTTCATGTTTATTTATTTACTCTCATCACTCCCTTCTATTGCTCTTAAAATGTACTGAAATACCATTTTTTTTCCTGTATTTTTTTATCTTCCCTTTTGCTCAAACCTCTCTCTTCTGTTCTACATCTCCCTCCTTTGTTCTTCCCTTTCCTCTGTCCTCCCTTGTTCCCTACATCCTCCCTCACGCAGGTGGTGAGTCAGCGTTTCCCACAGAACAGCATCGGCGCGGTGGGCAGCGCCATGTTCCTGCGCTTCGTCAACCCGGCCATCGTGTCTCCATACGAGGCCGGAATCCTGGACAAGAAGCCCCACCCGAGGATAGAGCGGGGCCTCAAGCTCATGTCCAAGGTGAACCAATCTACAGCTGTTCTGTTCTCACCAACTGTTTGAACTTGTTCAATTAGGTTGTATCAAAATATTTTATTTCATTTTAACGTTCCAATTCTAGTCTATGAAGGAACTCCACCACGGTCACATGACTTCAGGTGTTCTCGTGAGGACGCTTAGTCGTCTCATTTACACTCTTTAAGATTCACCAGAGGGGCGTTCACTGACCTGTTTTATATCAGACAACTAAACTTTAGAATCTCTTCAGCTTGTGTTAAACACAGACATGGTTTGAAACATCTGAACAGAAACACGTTGACTTCCAGACGAGGGAACAGGAGGTGAATAAATGCCGACTCATGTCTGGGTTTCAGGACTCAGTTCTTGAACCGGTCTCAAATGAGTCTGATTGTGACCTTTAGCTCCGCTTTATGGAACGAGACCTCGTTCAGACTCTCAGTTTATTGTGTTGGATTGTTCTTGATGTTCTATATTTCCTGTCTGTTCCTTTAGATTCTGCAGAGCATCGCAAACCACGTCTTGTTTACAAAAGAAGAACACATGAGGCCTTTTAATGACTTTGTCAGGAGCAACTTTGATTCAGCCAGAAGGTAAGACGCTCGAAGCCTGATGTTAATGATGAATGTGTCTTAAATGCAGTTTAATGAGTTTAATGTGTTTTTTACTCATGTGATAAACCTTTTGGGTCTCATTCTGCCTACGTTTGGGTTCCAGTGTTTGTGGGTTGTTTCTTACTTGATGAAGGTTATCGAAGTTATTTCGGTCTCTCAGAACTTGCTCTAAGGTCACAGGTCAGAACCCTGTGGCGTATAGAACACGGTAGCAGAGACCTTTCTTCAGACATCGCTCTCTAACTAAAGCGGTGCGTGTGCACTCTGTTCGCTCTCCGTCTCAGGTTCTTCTTGGACATCGCGTCCGACTCTCCTCCCAGCGACTCGGTCAACCACAGTCTGTCCTTCATCAGTGACGGAAACGTTCTGGCCCTCCACCGCCTGCTGTGGAACAACCAGGAGAGGATCGGCCAGTACCTCTCCAGTAACAGGTGGGGGAACGGACCTCAACAACCAGCTCACTCTTTTACCGCCGATCGTGTTTCGTGACGCGGTTTCTTTACGATCTAATTTCCAGGGACCACAAAGCTGTGGGCAGGCGACCTTTCGACAAGATGGCCACCCTGCTGGCCTACCTGGGTCCTCCTGAACACAAACCAGTGGCTGACACGCACTGGTCTAGTCTCAACCTGACCAGCTCCAAGTTTGAGGAGTTCATGACCAGGTAGCGTTAACATAAGGTTCTCCTTTAGAACAACAAATCTTTGAGATTGGATTGAGACTGACCTTCAGGTCTCTGGTTTGTTTTTTTAGGCACCAGGTCCATGAGAAGGAGGAGTTCAAGGCCTTAAAGACCCTCAACATCTTCTACCAGGCAGGAACCTCCAAGACCGGCAACCCAGTGTTCTACTACGTGGCTCGCAGGTAAGACCGCCTCTCCCCTTACCGTCAGCTCACCGCCCGGTTGGTTTGTCATGGTGCTGAATCATCAATACGCTTAAACTAAGAACCTAAATCTCTTCAGTAGGCGGTGCCGTCGGTGTGTGAACGGGTCGAATGGTTCGTTAGAGTCCAAGGTGAAACCTGGCACGCTCGCCCAAACCATCAGGGTGTGAATGGGTGAATGATGACAAGTAGTGTTAAAGCGCTTTGAGCGGTCTGAAGACTAGAAAAGCTCAACAAACACCAGAAACATTCAGAGTCTTTATGATGGTCTGTCCAAAATATAAAGGACAGAACAAGCTTCTGCTGCATTTACTACACTGACGTCAGCTGGAAAGTTCAGAAATGTAAAGTTAAAGCGGACACATGAAGACAGCAGAGTGCTCATACGGCCGCACACACTCTGTCCTCACTGGGAACAGTTGAAAAAAGACCAGATGAGTGTTTGTGTCTCTGCACTCCAGACTACAAATGCTTTTGTAAAAGCAGCAAATCCAGCAAATGAAAAACCCCGTTACTCTGGTGAAATACTACCGGTTTATATGACCGAATCTCAGCGCTGTAACGTGTTGAATGGTCTAATGTGCGTAATGTAGAACCAAAGAAACACAAAGTTAATAGAACACCTTAAAACGTGACTTACCTCTGAGGCTGAAGCTATCCAGAGAGGCCTAAACCCTCTGATGGAGTTTAACCTGTGAGCTGCTGGTGCTGCTCCACACGTTACACATCAACACCAACATGCTAAAGCTCTGCGGCGATTAGCTAGCGTTAGCGGTTAGCCGATGAACTACGGAAGCAAACGTAACACTCAGTCATTTTTCCCGATCATTAGTTTTGTCTTTATTTAGTTTGTGTTGTTAATCAATCGCTCTGTTCTTCATGTGTTTAACATGATGTGACCCTCGCTCTATAAGGGTTAGTGTGGAGTTGGTGGTAGATTGTAGATTGAGTTCATACAGTGAATCCTTATTCGTGGCACAAACAGTCCTGCAGTCTCGGTTCAGGTCTGGTTCTGCTGAATACTTGAACCTCAGGATCCATAACGTCCGCTACGTTTTCCGCTACGTTCTTCTTCCTTCGGTTTGAGGGAAAATCCGAACTTTTCCTGTTTGTTTAAAGTGTTTGTTTAAATGTTTTGTCTGAACCTTTGAAACGTCGTGATCCGGATCAGACCACTTCCTGTTCTGTAGGAGTCTCTATCGAGGTGCAACAGAAAGCTCATCACATGGACTCATTAATGAACGAGTCACAGCTCACTAAACGTGTTGTCAACGTGATAATTAGTTTCTTGTGCTTTGTTTAGTTGCATATTAAATGAGATCATTTGGGGATTCAATACATACTGGAACACCTACAACCATTCCATGCATTCCTCTCTCAGTTCTTTACGTCACTGAGGCTCCTCGCTGCTCAGAGACGGGCTGAATGTGATGTAATGTGTGTTGCATCCCGCTTTGACTCAGCAGGAACAAACGTAGCATCAGTCATGAAGGAAACACCGAGCACAGCAGAAGCGCTAAACAGAGAGCTGAGCATCGACAGCACTTCCTCTTCATGTATTCAGATATGCAGAGTTAGTTCAGTCCGATACACTTCAGGGAACATTAAAACACGGAGATGCACTCGTATGATGAAGACTAAAGGCAGGAACAGTTTATTACCAAGAGAAATGACAATGAAAGGAGCTACGTGGAGTCTCCTGGTCACGCGTTCATGTTCTAGTGCGTTCTGTGACCGGTCCGCGTGGTTCAGAAGGTGTTGAACGCCGTCAGGACTAAAATAGTCAGACCGACGGTTTGTCGGGTCTCGGTGAGGAGTCCGTGACTTCTGTTCCTGGAAGTCGCCGCTCGGGGCTTCTTCGTGGAAGACGGCCGGGCCGTCGTGCTCGTGCGTGGGGAGAAACCGTCCGAGTTAGTGGGAGACGTCCAGGCGAACGCCTCGCGGTCGCCCGATTCGTTCACCGCTCTCCTGTCCTGGTACCTCCCCGTCTCGAAAACGGCCCATTTGGCCTGGTAGCCGGGCGACGGACCTTCGTCGACCCAGAGCGGCGGCTCCGTGAACGGCGCAGAGTGCCGCTCCCTCCCCGGAGCCGCCTGCTGCCCACAGATGGGTTTGGTGTAACAGGGGCAGCCTAAGACGGTGGCCCGGGTCTGCCCCGCCCACGTCAGGAGCTTCGTTATGTTCTCCTCTTCCTCGCAAGCCCAGGGGTTATCCCCGAGCGTCATCACCTCCAGCGCCGCCAGCTTGTCGAATATCCCCTCCGGCAGCCAGGAGAAGCGGTTGGCGTGCAGGTAGAACCGAGCCAGCCTCGGCAGCCGGTCCAGCGAGCCCGGCAGGATCTGCGCCAGGTAGTTGTGCGACAGGTCGGCGCTCTCCAGGTCGTGCGGCATGTTGGTGGGCACGGTCCAGAACCGGTTGTGGCTGAGGTTGAGGGTCCGGAGGCTCGGCAGCGTGTTGTTGATGAAGACCACCCTCTCCAGCTCGTTGCCCGACAGGTCCAGGACCCTCAGGTTCCAGTGGTACGCCGTGTCGTTCTTGTCCAGCGAGCGCAGGTGGTTCCCCGCCGCTCGGATGTTCCACAGCGAGCGCGGCAGCGCGGGGGGCAGCGCCTCCAGGCGGTTGTAGGACAGGTCCAGGGTCCGCAGGTGGGCGTAGTGGGTGAGCTGGCTCTCCAGACCCTGCAGGCTGTCAGAAGGGTGCGACATGAAGGAACACATTAAATACAGTGAGATTCTATTAAGAGAATAACTTACTGCCCCTAAAGCATCCCCTGCTTTATGGTCTGTGTGACTCTAAATGGACCATCATTTACTAAATGAACATCATGCTGTATTGAAGAAGACTTGAAACTAGAGATTGAGACCATAAACTCATGTTTACAATGTTTACTGAGGTAATAAATCAAGAGAGAAGTAGAGTCATTTTCTCATAGACTTCTATACAACCAGAGGAGTCGCCCCCTGGTGGACACTAGAGAGAATGCAGCTTTAACACATGAAGCTTTGGCTTCACTCTGCCGTCTGGTTTATATTTGGCACAGTAGCGCTGTTAGTAGCAATATTCTCAAACGCCAGAGGACGTACAAACAAAATGAACTGAAGAATTTAAGAGAGCGACAGAAAGCCTTAAACTAACCTCCACTATAGATATATACAAACCCTGTGAAGAAAGAAGTATTGGATGTTTTATAAAGAAACAAAGGTTTAACTGTGCTGGTAAATATTTACTCCGAGTTTTAACACTTCCTGTTTCTAAAACATGAACTTATCGGTGACGCCACGACTAGATGTTATTTGTGAGGACCTCTCACGTGCACAGCACCTGTTAAAGGAGAGGTTGAGGAAGTTGATGTTGTGCTGCAGGCCGGGCGGCAGCTTGGTCAGGCCTCTGGAGGAGCAGTCCACCGCGCGGTGCCCCCGGCTGCAGGAGCACACGGTGGGGCAGATGGACGCCACCCGACCCCCGAGCAGCCCGCACAGCAGCAGGACGAGGCAGGCGGTCATGGTCGGGGCTCTGGAGGACGACACACAGCGTTAAATAGAAGCAACGCAGACAAAATGACAGCGTTTCATTTGCAACTCGTTTTGTTTTCCATCTTAATTATGCTGAGCACGATGTTATGGATGGGTGAAAATCAGAAATCTGTCGTGTTCTCAGTGCAAAGAGTCCCGTTGTTGATCCTCTTATAAAGGTGCGAGTCATGCTGAGATAACTTGAAGCTCTGCCAGAGCGACCGGAGCTCAGAGTGCTGCAGTGAGGTTCATTCAGGGCGACACGGTGACTGCAGAACACCGGAGCTCCATGTGCGTTTGTGTTGTCAGAGACGGGACCGTGAGGACACATTCTGTTCACCGTCACTGAATCCTCTGTTTTGGTTAAAGGCTGAACTTTCCATGCATAGAGACAGAGCCCTGTGTGGTTACTGCGTTCTCTCTCTCTGCTCAGGGTTAATGTGGCTCGTCCCGTTTGAAATCGCTCACCTCGTCCTCTCTAGCGTCGCTCCGTCATCCCTCCGGTCGGTTCCTCCTCCTGCAGTCGGTCGGAGTCTCTCAGCCTCTTCTCTCTGGAGGCTCTAAACATGCTGCCGGTGAGCGACGGTCAACCCCCGTCCTGCTCCGACGGGTTCCAATGCAGCTGCTGGCTTGGAGGAGGAGGAGGGAGGAGGGGAGGGAGGGGGGGGGGGAGAGAGGAGAGAGAGAGGAGAGAGGGAGAGGGAGAGGGAGAGAGAGAGAGAGGGAGAGAGGAGAGGGAGGGAGAGGGGGGGAGAGAATTGCAGCAGCGAGCCGGCCCACTCTGCTGCTGATGAGGCTAAAGTGTGAGTGTGTGTGTGTGTGTGTGTGTGTGTGTGTGTGTGTGTGTGTGTGTGTGTGTGTGTGTGTGTGTGTGTGTGTGTGTGTGTGTGTGTGTGTGTGTGTGTGTGTGTGTGTGTGTGTGTGTGTGTGTGTGTGTGTTATTTCCGGACGAGGAGTAAGAATATTCTCATAATTCAATACGTTTCATATCTAAACTCAGTAAACATGGAGCTGTTTGGGTCGATCTGTGATTTATTGAATCATGAAAACACGCTGCAGGACTAAAGCTGAATGGAAACAAACGTTCATGTTCTTCTAGTTGTGGCTGCGAGGACGGTTCTCTCAGGTTGAACATGTTTGATGAGTCGTTGGAGGACACCAGTCATGTAGAAGGATGTGATATGTGGAAGTGTTTGTTTTTAATGTGACTTCCTAAACCACAAGCACTCACTCATGTGACGCAAACCAACTTCACCAGCAGGTTCCCAACAGATAAACAGAAATCTAGTTTAAATGGCTTCATGATCACAATTATTAACAACTTGATTAAATACATCAACACGCTGCTAACATTTAAAATGACACATTGTGAAAAGAACAGATCAGAAAAACATCTTTCACCTCTAAACTCAAACCTGAAGTCTCTCTGTGACCACACACACACACACACACACACACACACACACACACACACACACACACACACACACACACACACACACACACACACACACACACACACACACACACACACCACCGCCAAAATAAAACAGAGCGCTCACTGTGTTCAAGACTTTCATTGAAATAAGGAACATTTATTCTGACAAATTCAACTCTGAATCTTTCATGTCCGTAAAGCCACATTTAATTTCATTTAATTTCATTTAATTTCATTTAATTTAATTTCATTTCATTTCTAAAGGAACTGGTTTGAGTCAAAGCTTCTCTAGAAGCAGGAGGACTAACATCTCACATGATTTAGAAGTATTTCAGTAGTTTAAGATGTTCTTTTATTTGTGATCTTGTTTAAATGATCTTCTGCTTTGTAACAGCAGAGACTTGGATGATTATCTCTCTTCATGACCGCAACCGGTGACGGAGGCGTAGGTTCCCTCATGGTTGTCCGGGTGGAGTGGGGGGGGCGGGGGGGTTTGTGTGCGGCATGTCGTTGGTCAGCGAGGCGAGGTCCTCCATCGGAGCGTCTCCGTTGCTCTTCGTCTCCGGAGCGTCTCCGGCCGTCCCGTTGCTTTCTCCGCCGTTCTCTCGACCGAACGACCTCCCTTTGTGTTCGCCTCCGAACGTGCTCGCCGGCGTCAAGTCCTCCAGCTCCTCGCCGGCGTCTGGCAGCGCAGACAGCCTCTTGGACAGCCTCTGAGTCAGGAAGCTGGAGAGAGAGATCCGGTTGGACGACCTCGTCGTCACCTGGCCGTTGTTGGCTCCGCCCTCGAGGAACGGCGAGGGACCGGCCCAGTCCTGAGTCGTGATCTGCTGCTTCTGAAGCTTCCGTTTCTTGACGTAGATGAGCAGGAAGCCCACCATCATGACCACCAGGGCTCCGCCGATCACCCCCGCCACGATTTTGCCGTGGTTCGATCCTTTAGCAGACTTTTCTTTTCCTCCCGGACGTCTTTCCTCCGTCTTAGCGAGGTGGACCGACGGCGTCTTCGTCGTGGCTTTTGGCGTTCTGTACAAACCGGGGGACTGCGTAGCCGTGACCGGGCTTGCGTTGGCGGTTTTGTTCTCAACGGGTTCGGTAGATGCGTTCGTGTCAGAGACGAGGCTTGTGGACGGCGTCGGACGTGTGGACGGTCTGCTTGTTTCATCGTCGGTGGATTGCGTTTGGGCGGAGCTGCTCGGCGTCGGACGTGTCCGTGTTGTCGCGGTCGGGTCGCCGGCGTGACTGGTTGCGACTCTCGCTGCTGATGTTGTGAAGTTAAACTCCGTGATGGACTTCACGCCTTCTGTTGAGCCGTTGAACCGAGACCGTGTGGAGTCGGTTGGAGTTGCTGCGGTTCGAATCCCTGGTGGGAGCATCGTAGAAGTCGTTTGCAGTGAAGGTTCGTCGCCGGGTCTCGTCACGTTGTCTTGAACCACGACGGACCGAGTGACGTGACGACCTGCGACCTCTGAGACCGGATCCAGGCCGGACGCCTCCCGGGTCGTCAGCTGGTGCTGCGTGGACTCGCTCGGCTGCGTTCCTGTCGTCACACGACTGAAGGCGTCGGTCTGACCGGACGTCAGCGGCAGCAGCCACACGAACATCAGGCTCACAAAGTTGATGGTCATTGTTTTTCTTCCGTCTTCTGGCCGGTTACTAGAACAGAGGAAGTTCTTTAGTCGGAGATGCAGAGCAATGCAACCTCATGCAATGTGTTGCAATGTAAACTGGTGTGTTACCGTTTCCTCAAACTGTGACTCTAAATAGACGGATGCGTCAGCGTTCAGGGTGTATTTCATGTTTCTTTAATGGTCAAATGTCTGAACCTGAAGGAGCTTCTCTGTCTAACGGAGAATTGTTGTCTTGTTAGTTGTTTCTCTCTCAGGAGCTTTAGCTCGGTCTCGGTACATTTTCGTGAGGCAACTTGTCATTTTTTAGCACCAGCATCAATCCACAGCACTCCAGTTATCAGATGCACCTCAGGCTGCATTAATAATTCATGATTAAATTGTTCTTACCAGTGACTTCACACCTCCAGTAACCCGTCGGCGGTGTCGTTCCAGGACGTATTTAAAGGTAAACAGCTGCTGTTATTGAGTCCTCTGAGTGAAGGCAGCCGCTCAGGGCATTGAAGGCTCCTCTCTGCTGAAACCTTGAGTCCTTCTTGCTTCACTTACAGGAAGCGTGACGTGTGACTCTGTGTTCTCAGGTCTGATGTGCTAAAGATAGTAGTTCATGTTTCACACCAAAGCCTGACTGCATTCAGACGTGTTAACGTACATCATAGAGCTAAAGTAGCATTAGCAGAGATGACTTTCATCGTCTTCGTGCTGCACATGAAGGACTGATGCTTTGATCTCGTTGAGTCATCGTCCTTAAAGTCATTTTAACCATCAGAACCTCTAAATGTTCTACTTTTACTTTGTTGAAAACATCTCCTTCAAACTACTGGATTTATTCTAGTTTATCACCAAAACTACATTTTACAGATGACACATGAACGCATCATGATGACGTTATAATGTAGCTTCAGCCAGTACTCATGTTCACTGAGCAGAGCCTGAAGGCATCATGATGTCACTGAATGAACCTCCAGCCGTGAGGTCAGAGGTCAAACTCCTCTTCACTCTGGGCCTCATCAGCATCACGTGTAAATGTAACTGCTCCTCACATATCGGTAAATAACTGTCTCTGCATTTGATTATTGTTTATTCAAGTGTTAAAATATTGTTCATGCAGTTATATAAATGTAAAAATATATTTAAGCACATTTCTGTTGTTATAACTTAAATCCTTTTATTTTAGGGTTGAACCCACATTAAGATCAAACACAAGTTATTACAATAACTCTGTTCAAAGCTGGAAATCCTTTCAAGGGTGCGTTTGAACAATCCATGTGAAGTATTTCATGTGTTGTAAAGACTCGTTTAAAGTCTTCAATGTGCTCACAACACAGTTACATGTTACATGTAGAGTAACAGAGCTGCTCTGTGGCTGTTACTCTCATTATTTAGACTATGGGGATATGTTTATTCTCAAGTCTTAATCATTATAGTTTAATGCTGGTGGTGTGGGGGCCTGGAGTTTGAGGCGCCTGCGTTCGGTTGTGGCTCCGCTTAGTCGTACGCTTCACCATCTTAAACGCACGCAAAGCTTTTCAGACATGACCGCTGCAAACACTGATGAAAGCAACTGACTTTAATTAGAAATATGTCTTTCTATAAATGTCTCAGGACTTTAGAACGATGGCCAAGTTGTTTTCAAATGCTTTCAACATTATAAATCTACGTTTGAGTGAATACTTTGCAGCAGAATCAACCTTTTGATTGATTTCACATGTATTTGACTCTTTTCTTCACACGGGTTGTGTGAAGGTGTTTAGCGCTGCTCATCTCCACTGTGTCTTCAGGCCACTCAGGCTTTTACAAGTGTGTCACAAAGTTCATGCGTCGCTACATTTTGGATTCTATTTTAAATGTACACGTTTGTGTATCAGACGCTCTGTTGCTCTGAGCTGAAGCCGCCTGCTTCAAAGCCGGAATGATTTAGTGACGTTCACACCACTCAGTGTCTGCTCAGACTCAGACTGAGTCTAAGTTTAGCTCGTGCAGAAGATGAACCTCCATCTAATTCAGACACACAGCAGTCTAAAGAAGAGCAGAGCATCCGCTCAGCGTTACGGTCACAACCTCCAAACCTTTATTTCAGTGTTTCAGTCGTGCACAGTGAAGAGTGTTGTGTTTCTGGCTGATCATTACTCACATTATACTTCTTTTATGACTGCATTCCTTAAAGAAGCCAATAAAAAGATAGTTTCTTGAATCGTGGATATTGAAACAAACGACACTGACCCAATGCAAAAGTCCGTTTATTTAATACCTGACATCGTAACGGTTTCATGTTATGAAAGAATCAGAAGTATTAGTCTGATAAACATCATAAACATCATAAACAGCTCAACACACAGAAAAGAGATCCATGAACACAGATTATTAGCAGACGTACCTTCTGACCAGCGCTCCTGTGATCTCTGTGATGAACAGTGTGTTGATCTACTGACTTATTGTTTCCACTCATTTTGTAAAACTGAGCCAAATCAAGCAGATTTAAAGTAAAAGTAGAATTTACATAGAACTATGTCTCATCTCAAATTAGATGTTTAAAGGGTGAAAGATGTTTCTGTCTGACCGTACGTGTGCTGCAGTACTATTCTCAGTACTTCAACTGAAGTATTTCATAATATAAATACTTCCTCCGTTTCTCTCTCTGAAGTTTCTTCCATTTTTCACCCTGAAGGATTTTTTAGCTTTTCCAGCGTCTGACAGGATGAACTTGATCTTAAGTCTCTTTGTACTATTTTCTTCATATTTAACAGTAAATGAATCCTCGTTACTTGGACTGGCTGTTGACCCACAAGACCTTTTGGTTCTAATCAAAATGTTAAAAAACTTTCAAGTCAAACTATTGAGTCCTACAAGCTGTAACTGAATATTTGAGTAGTTTGGCTTCCTGAGTGAAGAAAACCGTTTTCTTAAATCTCTGTATTTATATTTCTCAAAGCGGAGGTTTGAAGGTTTCCTTCTTGCTTTGGTTCAGTAACATGTCAAACGATGCCCAGCCGGCTGCTTCAGTAAGATTCTGTGAGGTGAGATAAACTGGATGAACTTAAACACAAGAAGTTAAACGCGTTAGCTGAACTGGTTCGTCGTGAGTGTCTGTGGCTGGAGGTGGTCTCGGCGGGGTTACCTCCTCACACAACAAGGGGCATGTCCTCCAGATCCCTGAGAGACTCCAGACAGGAGTCTCTGGAGCCGGAGCTCTGCATCTGACCGACCGTCTCTTCAAAAGCCGTCGCCGTGGCGTCTCTCTCGGGTCCTTCCCCGGCCTCCTCCTCCCTCGCCTCTCGTGTTTCGGCCCGCCTCTCGTCCTCCATCTCGCCGTCGGCTCTCACCTCCTCGAGCATGACGCTGGCGTCGCACGGCCCGACCAGTCCTCCCGCCTCCTGCTGGTCCACGCCCCAGTACCCGGTACTGCTCGCCAGGTCCATGTTGGACCGGGAGGATCGGGGGGCGTAAACCCGGCGCTGAATGAGGCAGACCTGACACGCCAGCACCACGGTGGCGACCAGCAGGCAGACGATCAACCCGCCCGCCGAGCCCAGAGCGATCAGACCCATCTCGGTGTCGATCAAGCAGTCCGCACGGGTCCCGTTGGCGTCCACGTCAAGTGCGTTTGTGCGGCCGGTGGTTGTGAGGCCGTGCTCCTCCACGGCGGGCGTCGAGTTGCCGCCCTGACCTTCCGTTTGGTGCGAGTTCGGCTGCACGGTCAAAAGGTTCCGGCCGGCGTCGGTGGGACAGAACGGCAGCTGGTTGAGCAGGAGAAACAGCCAGAGGGAGGTTCTGGTTCCTTCCATCGTGCTCTGAAATGAAGAGCAGAAACGTGAACTTTCTGCATCACCTACCGTGCAAAGTCGACTTGTATTGACAATACTTACTGGACCTGGTCTTGTGTGGAGGTGCTGTTGGAGGGATGCAGTGAGACGCTCTGAACGTACTTCCTGACCTCGTCTCTGGGTCTGTTTCTGCTCTGGTTATTTCGGGGCCTCTTGTTTTTATACCACAGATGCTGACGAGCTCTTACAAGAAGAGAGAGACAAAAAAAAGTAATGTAGTTTCTCAGAAGCCTAAAAAAGGACGAACACATTCTGCCATGAACACATCTGAACGATACACTACGAACCCCAAACACAGACATGCATCATTTACTCTAGAAGGCCTGAGTTTGACCTTTTGTCCGATTTCTTTTTTTCTTTAGGTTCAAAACAGGCCAGATCAACGGTGACCTGCTCATCTACCACGTCCTCCTCACTCTCAAGCCGTACTACGCCAAGCCCTACGAGATAGTGGTCGACCTGACGCACGTGGGACCCAGCAACCGCTTCAAGACCGACTTCCTGTCCAAGTGGTTCGTGGTCTTTCCCGGCTTCGCCTACGAGAACGTGGCGGCCGTCTTCGTCTACAACTGCAACACCTGGGTGAGGGAGTACACCAAGTACCACGAGCGGCTGCTGACGGGCCTGAAGGGCAGCAAGCGGCTCCAGTTCATCGACTCTCCGGCGAAGCTCGCCGAGCACATCGAGCCGGACCAGCAGAAGCTGCCCGCGGCCACGCTGACCCTGGAGGAAGACCTCAAAGTGTTCCACAACGCCCTCAAGCTGGCCCACAAAGACACCAAGGTCTCAATAAAGGTGAGGATGCCGCCGAAGGGCGAATGTAGCTCAGTCTGTGGGGGCTTGGTCTTTGGAACCTGAGGGTCGCTGGTTCAAGTCCCCGCATGGACCAAGTAGGGAGCGTAGACGGGTCGCTGCAGAGGTACCGAAACCGCAAACTGCATCCAGGGCACTGTGGTGTAGCTTTTGTGAATACCTTATTAGACTGGAAGGATAAGATCAGAGAACTTTAGTACGATCAAGAGGAATTTGAGCAATGGGTTTAGGTTTTTCCTTAAACAATGTCTGTTTTCTCGCTGGTCAGGTGGGCTCGACCGCAGTTCAGGTGACTTCGGCCGAGCGGACCCGCGTCCTCGGCCAGCCCGTCTTCCTCAACGACGTCTACTACGCCTCGGAGATCGAGGAGATCTGCCTGGTGGACGAGAGCCAGTTCACCCTCACCATGGCCAACCAGGGCACGCCGCTCACGTTCATGCACCAGGAGTGCGACGCCATCGTCCAGTCCATCATCCACATCCGGACGCGCTGGGAGCTGTCGCAGCCGGACTCCATCCCGCAGCACACCAAGATCCGACCCAAAGACGTTCCCGGCACTCTGCTCAACATCGCCCTGCTGAACCTGGGCAGCTCTGACCCCAGCCTCAGGTCGGTCCTCTACGGCCTCTAGACTTATTCCACCTAAAACAACAGTAACATCACCAGCTTCTTTTTACTGGAGAAGTTGTAATTTCTGGGGGGGGTTGAGCTGCTCTTGACAGGACTTAACACCTCTCACTTGTTGTCCGTTCCACTTCCAGGTCGGCGGCCTACAACCTGTTGTGTGCGTTGACCTGCACCTTCAACCTGAAGATAGAGGGCCAGCTGCTGGAGACGTCGGGCCTCTGCATCCCCGCCAACAACACCCTCTTCATCGTCTCCATCAGCAAGACTCTGGCTGCCAACGAGCCCCATCTGACCCTGGAGTTTCTGGAGGAGTGCATCTCAGGCTTCAGCAAGTCCAGTAAGTCCACTTAACAGGACTCCTGCAGTCTCTTTATAACTGGAAGGGTTTTTTGCTTGCTTGCTGAAAAACTGCCTTTTTTCAGGGTTTGTGCAAAGATGTTTATGAGAGGTTACATATTCATTACATAACTAACATAATAAACTACAAACGGACACATTTCCCATGATACAACACAAATACCCACGTCTTTTAAAATCCACACCTCCAGTTTGTAATGCTGGCTTAAAACTGTAGTCTTACTGATGACATCATCAGGGTTTTATTTGCCTCCACACGGCGCTCAACACGACGACAACTGAGCCGGTGGCTAGCAGCTAACGGTGCTAACACCGGCAGTTAGGTTTAGGCAACAAAATATGGTTGCCAGCAACCTCTGGTTCTTTAGAGTGAAGTCAGAGCTTCATGTGTTGAAGCTGCATTCTCTCTAGTGTCCACCAGGGGGCGACTCCTCTGGTTGTATAGAAGTCTATGAGAAAATGACTCTACTTCTCTCTTGATTTATTACCTCAGTAAACATTGTAAACATGAGTTTATGGTCTCAATCTCTAGTTTCAAGTCTTCTTCAATACAGCATGATGTTCATTTAGTAAATGATGGTCCATTTAGAGTCACACAGACCATAAAGCAGGGGATGCTTTAGGGGCGGGGCTACACAGTGATTGACAGGTCTCTACCAGAGACGTATACGCCGTCTCTACGTCACTCCTCCTCAGTCCAGATATGGTCACTTCCTGTTCACTGGTTGCAAAAAAACAAGATGGCGACGGCCAAAACGCTGAACTCGAGGCTTCAGACCATCAGTCCACAAACCGACGTTAACTTTAAGTGGCTCTAGGTTTTGCCCGGGGACAGGAACCCGTCTCTCCTGGGTGAGAGTCCCGTGTTTGAACCTGGCTGTTTGGATGTATGTTGATCGTGTTTGTTTTTTCTATCGCAGGCATCGAGCTGAAGCATCTCTGTCTGGAGTACATGACGCCCTGGCTGCTCAACCTGGTTCGCTTCTGCAAACACAACGACGACGCCAAGCGCCAGCGCGTCACCGCCATCTTGGACAAACTCATCACCATGACGATCAACGAGAAGCAGATGTACCCCTCCATCCAGGCGAAGATCTGGGGCAGCCTGGGCCAGGTGGGTACCACCACGCTGACGGCCCCGATGAGCGTACACGTGTCGCGGATCTTCACCTCTGACTCTCTCGCCGTGTGTCCTCAGATAACCGACCTGCTGGATGTGGTGCTGGACAGCTTCATTAAGACCAGCGCCACCGGAGGACTGGGCTCCATCAAGGCGGAGGTCATGGCTGATACTGCGGTGGCTCTGGCTTCAGGGAACGTCAAACTGGTCTCCAGCAAGGTGAGCTAATGCAGAGTCACCTGTGTGAGCCAATACTCCACCGATCATAGTCGTGTTATTTAAAAACCCTCTACTGTTGTAGAGTTGTTGAGGTGAAGTTTATATCGACTAGAGACCAAAACTACGACGTCCATCGTCTGCACCCTTCATGACTTTCTGATATTTGTTGGTGAGACATGAAGGAGGCCTCGTTTAGCTGACGCTGTTCCTTCAGATCTCAATGTGAAATCGTTTTCCTCTCACTGACTACACTTCATGTCAGCGGTCGCTCTGCTGCTGATAATAAAAGGTGACGCTAAAGTAATTATAAACCTTTTATGGACTAATTCAGCATTTTAATCAAACTTTCACGTTCTGCAGCAGGAAGTCAAAAGTACTTTGTTAACATTCTTTATAATTTGTCCCTCCAGCCAAACTCAACTACCTGTTCAATGAAGTATACTATGGGCTGTGATTATTATATTTACTCATGAATGGCGCATCAGAACGTGTATATACAGAACGCATTGATGCAACAGACTGTTCACTTAAAGTTCATAACATTAATAATGTTACAGGTTCAAATTCTACAAATATTGTTGTTTGCTCAACTTTCAGACACACACAGATCCTACCGTTCAGCATACTTCTTACATTTAGTTTGATTTATATTTCAATATACTGTTACAGCAAACATACGTGTTATAATAATAATAATAATAATAATAATAATAATAATAATAATAACTTTATTCATATAGCACCTTTAAAAAGTTTACAAAGTGCTTTTGACAAAGCAGCAAAAGAAAGGAAATAATGAGACAATCGATACGATAAAAATAAACTAAGAAATACAAAGTAAAATAATTCAGTAAAATCAACAAATAAAACAGAAGAGCGATGACATCACCTAACAGCCTGTAACAATGTGTTTAAAGTCATCACATTGATACTAATGGTTGTGTTAGTTCTCGCTGTGACAGGATGATGATTAGAGGGTTCGCTCCACGTTGACTCTGACCAGCGTTAAATGTAATAATTACTTACTTAGCGGGAGAATCCGAAGCTGTAAATCACTGCAGTGACAGAGAGAAGAAGTCCTCCCTCTCCACCGTCAGCTGTGAGAAACAAACACAACACAATAGAAGAGACAGGCCCCGCCTCCTATTATGGCCGACGGCCGCTCCGCTCTCAATAGTGGCCTTTGTGAGGATTGTTGACCAAGAAGAAGCCCGTCAGTGTTTAAGTTGAAGTGCTGCTCCTTCTTCCACTGATTCTGTGTTGTTTCACCAAAAAAGTTGAATTTAAGAATATGATGTCACCACACCAATACATGCTGGTGTCTTATTGGTTATAAGTAAAGTTCTAATTCTAAAATAAAACAGGAAAGCGACGACGTCACACAAAGCGTTTAAACGTTCTCTCGTTGTCTGCCGGCAGGTGATTGGTCGGATGTGTAAGATCATCGATAAGACGTGTCTGTCTCCGACGCCCACGCTGGAGCAGCACCTCATGTGGGACGACATCGCCATCCTGGCCCGCTACATGCTCATGCTGTCCTTCAACAACTCTCTGGACGTGGCCGCCCACCTGCCCTACCTGTTCCACGTGGTCACCCTGCTGGTGGCCACCGGGCCGCTCTCCCTCAGGGCCTCCACCCACGGCTTGGTCATCAACATCATCCACTCGCTCTGCACCTGCTCACAGCTCAACTTCAGCGGTGAGGACACACACACACACACACACACACACTTATACGATATAAATGGTTTATAAAAGGTTGCATGGATAACTGTGTTGTGATGTCTGCAGAGGAGACGAAGCAGGTCCTGAGGCTGAGTCTCACCGAGTTCTCGCTGCCTAAGTTCTACCTGCTGTTCGGCATCAGCAAAGTGAAGTCGGCCGCCGTCATCGCGTTCCGCTCCAGCTACAGAGACCGCTCGTTCTCCCCCGGGTCCTACGAGAGGGAGACCTTCGCCCTGTCCTCCCTGGAGACCGTCACAGAGGCCCTGCTGGAGATCATGGAGGTCTGGCTGCTCCTCCTGTTTCACCTGCACACGTAGAAATACACCAGAGATACATATATAGAAGAGTTGATACGTGTAGTTTGTTTGTTTGGAAGTTAAACAGCCAAATGTGATGTTTTCTGTTGTTCAGGTTTCAGAGTTTCCTTATTTGTAATAAATCTGCTGAATCTGTAAAAATGGAAACAATGTCACACAACTTGCTTTGAAGCTCCAACATGTTCTCAAATGTGTCCTCCTGTTTCATCCTGTTTCATCCTGTTTCATCCTGTTTCATCCTGTTTCATCCTGTTTCATCCTGTTTCATCCTGTTTCATCCTGTTTCATCCTGTTTCATCCTGTTTCATCCTGTTTCATCCTGTTTCATCCTGTCTCTCTGTCTCTGTGTCTCTGTTGTGTGTCTGTGTGTCTGTTGTGTGTCTACGTCTCTGTTGTGTGTCTCTGTTGTATGTCTCTGTTGTGTCTCTCTGTGTCTCTGCTGCAGGCTTGTATGCGGGACATCCCGGCCTGCAAGTGGTTGGACCAGTGGACCGAGCTCGCTCAGAAGTAGGAACCTCCTCCTCATGTTTGATGCATCGGTGTTGAAGCTTTGTTGAGATTCTCTAAACGTCATGATGCGTTCATGTGTCGTCTGTAAAATGTAGTTTTGGTGATAAACTAGAATGAATCCAGTAGTTTGAAGGAGATGTTTTCACGTTAATATAAAACAGATATTAGAGATGAATTATGATGTTTAACTTCTAACACGAGCTCTAAACACATTATTATACCTCATTAACATAATAATGAAGAGACTTATTTATCAATATCAACACAATCTTTATTTCCTGATCTTTAGAAGTAAAAAGAATAACATTTATAATTGTAGGTTTATATTGACTTGTTGAAATGACGCCATTTATTGTTATTGTTCATGATGATGATGATGATGATGATGATGATGATGATGATGATGATGATGATGATGATGATGATGAGGATTAGTTCTAAAACTAGTGCTGCTCGCTACCTTCACAATAAAAGACGTGACGTTTTCATAATGTAGCTTCCTCTGCACTGGTTTCTCCAGAGTTGCTTTGGGAACATGGATGTACCGTATGTTTGTGTGTGTGTGTGTGTATATATATATATGTGTGTGTTTGTCTGCCAGGTTTGCGTTCCAGTACAACCCGTCTCTGCAGCCCAGAGCTCTGGTGGTGTTCGGCTGCATCAGTAAGCGGGTGAGCCACGGACAGATCAAGCAGATCATCAGAATCCTCAGCAAGGCCAGTCCTCTGCTGAGCATCGACCGGGTGAGATGATGTCATCAGAGTTCTCTCTTCTTCTTCTTTGAAACTGAAGAGTTAAAGTGACGTTAATAACTGTTCATACAGGATGTTTATTGTCACGTCTTGTTGTTGTGCTGACTCTTCCTCTCTCGGCCCCTCCTCTTCCTCTCAGGGTCTGGAGAGCTGTCTGAAGGGGCCGGACAACTACAACAGCCAAGTGCTGATCGAGGCCACCGTCATCGCTCTGACCAAGCTGCAGCCTCTCCTCAGCAAGGTACGCCACCAACCAGCCCCCGTCTGCTGTGTATGTACCTGCAGCTGCTCATTGAGGCTAGAAGGGTGATTTTGAACTGTGTGTGTGTGTGTGTGTGTGTGTGTGTGTGTGTGTGTGTGTGTGTGTGTGTGTGTGTGTGTGTGTGTGTGTGTGTGTGTGTGTGTGTGTGTGTGTGTGTGTGTGTGTGTGTGTGTGTGTGTGTGTGAGAGAGTGACACACACTGGTTAGAAAATGAAGGTGAATTAGACAAAAACACAAGAAGAACAGACTCTGTTCCACTTCACCACATAGCGTCTTCTTACTGAGCACCAGCACAGAGAGTTCATGTGTGTGTGTGTGTGTGTGTGTGTGTGCAGGAGTCTCAAATGCACAAAGCTCTGTTCTGGGTGGCGGTCGCTGTGCTGCAGCTGGACGAGGTCAACCTGTACTCTGCTGGAACCGCCCTGCTGGAGCAGAACCTCCACACGCTGGACACCATGCGGGTCTTCAATGACAAGGTGAAGCGCACACACACACACACACACACACACACACACACACACACACACAATAGCTTCACACTAAATCCAAATGTACAGCCTCAGACTGCAGCAACCAGTGAACAGGAAGTGACCATATCTGGACTGAGGAGGAGTGACGTAGAGACCTGTCAATCACCGTGTAGCCCCGCCCCTAAAGCATCCCCTGCTTTATGGTCTGTTTGACTCTAAATGGACCATCATTTACTAAATGAACATCATGCTGTATTGAAGAAGACTTGAAACTAGAGATTGAGACCATAAACTCATGTTTACAATGTTTACTGAGGTAATAAATCAAGAGAGAAGTAGAGTCATTTTCTCATAGACTTCTATACAACCAGAGGAGTCGCCCCCTGGTGGACACTAGAGAGAATGCAGCTTTAACACATGAAGCTTTGAAGAACTTTACTGACCAGGAGGTTTGTCTCCTGACTTTGATCACAAAGTCATTTCATTTAAAAGTATCTTCAGAAATGCTCCTATGACCGTGCATGTTTTTGTTTGTTTTAAATGCTGACTCAGCTCAATGCTCCTTCTTCCTCCTCCTCCTCCTCCTCCTCCTCCTCCTCCTCCTCCTCCTCCTGACATGTGCTCCTCCAGAGTCCAGAGGAGGTGTTCATGGAGATCAGGTGTCCTCTAGAATGGCACTGTAAGCAGATGGATCACTTCGTGGGCCTCAACTTCAGCGCCAACTTCAACTTTGCTCTGGTGGGCCACCTGCTCAAAGGTAAAGCAGCTCGTCCTGCTGGACGTTCTCTCAGAGCGTTTTAACGCTCAGGACCGTTGGTGTCACAGTGTCCCGTCCTCAGTGTCCCGTCCTCAGTGTCCCGTCCTCAGTGTCCCGTCCTCAGTGTCCCGTCCTCAGTGTCCCTCTCTTGTGTCTCCAGGCTACAGACACCCGTCTCCCACCACGGTAGCGAGGACCGTGAGGATCCTGCACACGCTGCTGGCTCTGATCAGCAAGCATCTGAAATGTGACAAGTTTGAGGTCAACACCCAGAGCGTGGCCTATCTGGCCGGTACGTCACACACATCCTCACTCCGACTGAAGGACGTCTTTGTTTACTACAATCATTCTCGTATTCAAGGTCATACGATCGTGAGAGAATCTCTGTTCCTGGTTTTGATGTTTTGTTGAAGTCCAGAGTTATCTTTAGATATTCTGGAGAATCTGTTCGTCAGTTTCCACCTCGAGGTCGTGTAACATTTCAGGGAAATTTAAAAAAAAAATGTTTACATTTTAAAATTTTAAAAGTCCTTAAATTATTATTAGTGTATGTGAAATCTATCAATGAAAGATAATCACTGAGAGTATGTTGAGATGAGAATGTAGTTTAAATAACTCCTGATGTACTCAAAGAGAACCGATCTATGGACCCTAACGACGCTCGTCTCTGGTTCTGTTCAGCCCTGCTCACCGTCTCTGAGGAGGTCCGAAGTCGCTGCAGCCTCAAACACAGGAAGTCCCTTCTGATCTCCGACATGTCCATGGACCCGGTCCCCATGGACACGTACTCCACCCACATCATCGACCCCAGCTGCAGGTGAGCCGAGGGGAAACCCGATCCCGGTGAGTCCCGGTAGACGACGAACGCTCCTTAAAATGAAACTCTATCCGTTCACCCTCAGGACCCTGCGGGAGACTCAGCCGTGGACGTCGCCTCAGGTGTCGGAGCGCTACCTGTCGGCCCACCACTACCCCACGGTGGGTCAGATCAGCCCCCGGACACGCAAGTCCATGAGCCTGGACATGGGTCAGCCCTCACAGGCCAACACCAAGAAGCTGCTGGGTACGACCAGCTCTCCTCACGCTCTGCTTTACACCTTCATGTGACCTCGGAGCGGTTTCTACTCTAAACACTAGAGGGCGTACAAACAGAACCGCTGTAGAACCTCATATTCATGAACTACTTTATTACCTTCATACAAACGCTGTGAAGAAACAAGTAGTAAATGTGTTGTAAAGAAACAAAGAACATCCTGTAAACTATTAGATTTGTCTGATAAATATTGACTCATATGTAGATTTTGAACACTTCCTGTTTCTAAAGCTTCTGATAATGAATGATGAACGATGTGTAAATAGTGTTTTTATCAGTGAATATCTGTGACAGTCACGTGATCGCAGCACCAGCTACAGCGAGCGTAGCCTCTGGTTTAACCCGGGTTGTTAAACGTCTGTGCCGTTGGCTCCCTGCAGGCACCAGGAAGAGCTTCGATCACCTCATATCTGACTCTAAAGCACCAAAGAGACCAGAGATGGAGTCGGGTATGACCACGCCCCCGAAGATGAGGCGAGTAGCGGAGAACGACTACGAGATCGGTGAGCTTCCTTCCTGCGTCTTGATGTCTCCTCGTGTCTTGTGTTTGAGGAGAGATGTTTGACGTAAAGCCTGACGTTGTTTTATCATCACAGAGACTCAAAGGATGGGAAACTCTCACCTTCGCAAGGTGTCCGTCTCCGAGTCCAACGTCCTGCTGGACGAGGAGGTGCTGACCGACCCAAAGATCCAGGCCCTGCTGCTCACCGTGCTGGTGAGGAAACCTGAGCAGCACGACGGACACAACGAGCGTCTGCTGCTGTTTGTTTACACCCTGTTTCATTCTGTTGAAGGCCACGCAGGTGAAGTACACCACGGACGACTTCGACCAGAGGATCCTGTACGAGTACTTGGCCGAGGCCAGCGTCGTCTTCCCGAAGGTGTTTCCTGTCGTGTAAGTCCAGTCTTCTCTTTGTTGGGATGTTTTTTGGGGTTTTTCTCCGTCTCATTATGTTCCTCTCGGGAGCTCAACATCTAGCGAGTCGGTGCACCGGTCCGGTGTTCGGCTGAACGTCAAACTGAAAGTCTTCAGCTCAGTTTATAGACCTTTGATAAGATAGATAGTGTGTAGACACGAAGCTCAGGAAACGTAACCAGCCTCCGATCTCTACGGCGACGCTGGGTTCAGTCTGTCTCAGAGAGCCTGAAGTCTCATTTAAATGTCAGATATGATGGAACGTAGGACGTGTTTCTACATATACACCGCTCTGACAGAAGCCAGAAGTGTATTTAGACCAAAGCCTTCTTCATCTATATGTTTGTGTCTCCTCCTCCTCCTCCTCCTCCTCCTCCTCCTCCTCCTCCTCCTCCTCCTCCTCCTCCTCCTCTTCAGCCACAACCTGCTGGACTCTAAGATCAACACGGTTCTGTCCATGTGTCAGGACACCAACCTCCTGAACCCGGTCCACGGCATCGTGCAGAGTGTGGTGTACCACGAGGAGTCGCCCCCCCAGTACCAGCCCTCCTACCTACAGAGTAAGGGGGGGGGGGGGTCAAACCTGTGACGTCACAGTAACACTCCATGACCACGTGTTTCTGAACAGGAAGTTACCTAAAACTACAACGGTTAATTCAAATGAATAACAGCTCTGTCTTCTCATTCACAGGCTTTGGCTTTAACGGTCTCTGGAGGTTTGCTGGACCGTTCTCTAAGGTACGAAGCTCTCTCTCCACCTTCGTCTGCTATTCAGCTTTAGTTCTGTAATGAATGAGTATTCATCAAGCTGAAGGGAGAGAACGTTGTCTTGAGTCGTGAAGCTGCGTCGTGAGTATTTATGTAATGAAGCTGTTAAAGACTCGCTCTCTGCTCTCCGTGCAGCAAACCCAGATCCCGGACTACGCCGAGCTGATCGTGAAGTTCCTGGAGGCGTTGATCGACAGCTACCTGCCGGCGGCCGACGAGGAGCGAGGGGAGGAGCAGCTGAGGACGCCCACCTCCCCCTACCCCCCCACCAGCCAGAGCCAGCTCAGCATCACTGCCAACCTCAACCTGTCCAACTCCATGACCTCACTGGCCACCTCGCAGCACTCACCAGGTCTTTAACACACAGAGGTTCAGGTCTCCTTGAGCTACAGCGCCCCCTGCTGCTCCATGAGATGCACACACAGGAAGCAGACCTGTCACGCTGGCTTAGTGCAGTCTGAAGGAATTAAACTAGGCCCGTTGATACTTCTATTGGTTTATTAAATAGGGACGTATTAAAGAGTCTATTCTTCATCTTTAGTCCCTGGACAGATGTTAAAAATGTTATTTAAGATTAAAATTACAGTTCTGCATCATTTAAACTTTACGAGCGTGTAGTAAGAATATTAGAAGAGATGATATTAATATGAGTTAGTGGAGCAACGGATCATAAAACTCATAAATCTGATCAGCACAGAAGAAGAGAGGAGCAAATATAACTTTAATCATGTAAAAGATGTAATACATCAGTTCATTTAATTTAAATATCTGTTTTATATTAACATGAAAACATCTCCTTCAAACTACTGGATTTATTCTAGTTTATCACCAAAACTACATGTTACAGATGACATGTGAACACATCATGATAACGTTATAATGTAGCTTCAGCCAGTACTCATGTTCACTGAGCAGAGCCTGAAGGCATCATGATGTCACTGAAGTGAACCTCCGTTGGTTAGCCGTTAGCGGTGCTGCTAACGTTACTAGCTCTCCTCTGATTGGTTGTTTACAATGAAACATTATCAGAGATCAGAGACTAGAAACAAGTTCTACTGAGTCAGTGAAACTTTATTTACACTGTGATGGTTAACGTTAAAACTTTATTTACACTCTGATGGTTAACGTTAAACTTTATTTAAACTGCGATGGTTAACGTTAAAACTTTATTTACACTCTGATGTTAACGTTAAACTTTATTTACACTCTGATGTTAACGTTAAACTTTATTTACACTCTGATGGTTAACGTTAAACTTTATTTACACTCTGATGTTAACGTTAAACTTTATTTACACTCTGATGGTTAACGTTAAACTTTATTTACACTCTGATGGTTAACATTAAACTTTATTTACACTCTGATGTTAACGTTAAACTTTATTTACACTCTGATGGTTAACGTTAAACTTTATTTACACTCTGATGGTTAACGTTAAACTTTATTTACACTCTGATGGTTAACGTTAAACTTTATTTACACTCTGATGGTTAACGTTAAAACTTTATTTACACTCTGATGGTTAACGTTAAACTTTATTTACACTCTGATGGTTAACGTTAAACTTTATTTACACTCTGATGGTTAACGTTAAACTTTATTTACACTCTGATGGTTAACGTTAAACTTTATTTACACTCTGATGGTTAACAGACGTTCAGACTGTTGTTGTCCTGTTGTT
The DNA here is from genome assembly GCF_910591455.1 of Pholis gunnellus. Classification (NCBI taxonomy): domain Eukaryota; kingdom Metazoa; phylum Chordata; class Actinopteri; order Perciformes; family Pholidae; genus Pholis; species Pholis gunnellus. Next base: position 26,457,356 of record NC_136535.1, read on the forward strand.
GTCCTCCAGGTGTGGACAAGGAGAACGTCCAGCTGTCCCCCAGCTCCGCTCTGTCCAGTGGGGGGCGCACTCGCCACGGTTCAGCCAGTCAGGTCCAGAAGCAGCGCAGCGCCGGCAGCTTCAAGAGACCGAGCATCAAGAAGATCGTGTGATGATCCTCCTGGAGAACACTTTCCTCCTCCTCCTCCTCCTCACCCCCCCAGGCCTGCCAGACCTCATGCTGCACTCCTCCTCTTCCTCTTTTATTTTTCCTCCTTCTTCATGGTCGTCGCTCTGGCAGTGAGGGGTTTTTTGCATTGAGGAGAAAACTTTGAATTTTTTTGCTGCTTCAAATATTTCATTTGGGATGGCGCACGAAGAGGGAGGAGCTTCTGTCGGATCGACGGAGGTCACGTGTGTGAAACTATCGGGGGGGAAGGATCCCTCTGAGCCTGATGGGAAAACATTCTGAACACAAAGGTTTAGTTTGGACCCAAACTGATCCGTCACACGTCCCTCGGCCTAACTTTTGATGGACCAAATGAAGCAGCATCATGGGGGGATGGGGGGGGGTCCCGTGTCCTGTACATATTTTACATAGACAGATTATGTATAACTAGTCCTTAGTGCTAATCTTAGACGTCGACGTTTTCTCCATGGTGTGCCTTTGTCAGGGTTTTTCAATGTGTACAATTTGTAAAGTAAAAAGTCAAACCTTGCCGGGGGACAAAGAACACAGGTACTAATTATTATGGAGGTCGTCCACGTCACCCACGACGCGGGGGGGGTGGGGGGAGGGGCCTCTAATGATCGTCAAAATATACAATCATCCATATACCCTGTTGCCTGAAAGTATTTATCCTGTACAGCTAGATAGTGCTACACACAAAAACAAATCTTCTTTTCAAACTCTTTCCCAAAAAAGAATAAAAATTAAAAAAAAAATCTTCTTTTAAACACTTTCAATGTATCAACGGGGAGACGGCAGAACACTAGACGGACATGTAACCTGTAAATAGCTCCCGGCTTCTCTTTGCTTTTATTCAGCTGTTTCACGTCGTTTTATTTTTATGATCGGCAGCATTCTTTTATTTGTTTACACATTGACAAGGACAAGTGTGTAAAAGGCAATAATCCTCAACTCTCAAACTCCTTCAACCACAACAGAGAAACGTGGCGCTCAAACGTCGACTTCCTTTATCGATGACCTCCGTTTGAGAAGAAGAGGCCAGCGGACCGCCGGGCGTTCGATCCCATCGCACATCCGATCGTCCTTTTAAAGGAAACGTCATAAAAGAGGCTTTAAACTTTATTTCTTTTAGCAGGTAGAAACACAAAAACGTTTTATTATTTAACAGAAAGCTAATTTGAGTCCCTTCCTGGTGCTGTGAGCCGGTTTATAGGGTCCAGAATAAAACGGGTCACAGCATCGAGACCCGCTTTCATCTCGTCTGAGCTTTTCTGATCAGAAAACATCTAAAGACGTTAACGAGACGAAGAAAGACGACGACAGAACGAACTGAGCTCTGTGGTTTGGTGGATTCTCTGATCAGTGGATCTTTGCACCGTCAAAGTGGATGCAGGTCCACACGCCTCTGATCCAGCTCATCTGGATCAAAGAGGTGGTGGAGCTTAGTTGTGGTACTTGAGGGTATTGATGCAGAAGCCGGCTCCAAATGCCAAAAAAGCATTTTCTGGGCACATTTGGAGATCAAACTAGACTAGTTTCCAAAGCTGCAGTGTTTTAGACGGCGGAGTGTTTCTAACCGAGTCCGTTTCAGAGGTGAAACCTGCTTGAAGTAGCTGATCTGTTTGTATTTACTCGTGATTATTAGGTGTGAATATGGAACAATTGGCACAAGAACCCAACACACAAATGTGTGTCCACTCTACTCGTTACGGGGTTTTCTGCCTCATTGACGCCCAAATATCAGCTCACTGTGAACGCAAACCCGACGGCTGTCAGATCTGAAGCTCCTCGGTTCCTCTGTGGTTCGTGGGTTCGTGGGTTCGTTGGTTTAAGACGTCCAGACGTTGTGGTTCTGGGTACTGTAGAACCAGCCAGCTGTGGTAGTTCGGACTGTTTTGGTTGAAGTAGAAACGGGTTCGTCCAAACGCTGCGGTCCTGCCTTAACATCTATGCACGGCAAAGAGTTGAGTATTGTTGTACAAACTCTGACTTTATTATTTCAGCGTCTCCACTCACTCTGTTTTCTCTGAGAATCGGTTCACTGCTGTTGTTCTTGTGTCGTAGTCGTCTGAGAGAATGTGTGATCGTCTTCTGTCCACGCAGCTCAACACGTGGTCATTACTTTGAAACAGTATTCTTTAATTCAACGTTGCATAAAGGGAAGACTGAAGTGATGAAGAACTGAACTCATTGGTCCAGTTTAGCAGATTAATCGGGTCCATCAGAAACTCGTTTTACTCGTCACTCGACGTATGACGGGCGACTTTCAGTAAACTGGATTATTTCAAACAAACTGAAGGTCCGACACAGTTTGACTTCGCCAGTTGTTGCGTGAAGTGCATTTGATCGTCGGATTGTCTGTTTCGGAAAAAAGATGGTTTCAGACGCCATTAAGCCCCCGATTAGTTTATCGCGTTTAAAAATCGACCTTTCGTCTGTTCCCACTACAAACAGGAAGTCAGTTTTAAAGTAGTAAAGCTCGCATTTTGCTTGATTTGATTGGCTGCCATTGACTTCGTGCCTGGTGCTAAAATTTTAGAATATTTTAACTTTAATGCGCGTCTAAAAAAAACGCTAGAAAACCGTGACGTGGCCGTACCGTAGCGTAGGAAAACTTCTTTTTTTTCGGGTTTCTAGCGACGAAAAAAATGAAACGTGTCAATCTTGTATTTTAGGTTTTTCTAACTATCTTTTTTAACTTTGATGGCAGAATAACTGACTGATGTAGCATTCAGTGAAACATCAGCCCTCTGACCCCCCTAATGTAAAACGTCCAGAGTCGAGCATGAACGTTCATCACCTTTAAATTGTTAAAGTCGAGTTTTCATCACCTCTAAGTTGTTAAAGTCGCGTTTTCATCACCTTCTAAGTTGTTAAAGTCACATTTTCATCACTTCTAAGTTGTTAAAGTTGTGTTTTCATCACCTCTAAGTTGTTAAAGTCACGAACACAAGATGTTCGGATATATCGGTACGGATTGTCAGGATTTTAAAGTTGTTAACGGTACACATTTATTCAGATTTCCACAGAAACGTCTCGTTTTTTAACTCGATCCATCGTCTCTACTCGACACTTTTCACGTTTTTTTAACCTGTTTAAACTACATTCCCTGATTTTCCTCTAAAATGAGCCCACAGACCTTCAGCTACAGAATCAGTGACTGAACCTTTAATAAGTAACACACGGGGGGGTCTGAAGGCAAGGTTTATTTGAGCTCCGTGTTTAGCAGATTGCCATCGTTTTCGTTTGACTTGTCGTGTGAATGGAAATATTAAGGATTATGTATCCATAACCTCTTAAACAAGTGGTTGACTTGCACTAATTTAAAAACAGTCATGGGTTTGTAAAGATGAAAAAAACCTCAAAATGTGGCATGTTTTATTTGATGTTATGCAAAATCTAATGTCTGTAGAGTAATAGTCTGAGTTTTGTTTTATTGCAGTATGTGTGATAATTGTAAATACTTTGTGTACAATTTGAGATGGTATATTTACTACACTGTACATACATGTGATATTGTATCATTTTGTTTTTGTAAAGCAGTTAGTTCCTGTATAATAATATACAAATTGAACTATTCCAGTGTTAGTAATAAAATGTTTTGCTCTCCAGTGTTTGAACCTGCGTGATAACAAAAAACCTCCAGTTTAAACTACGATGTTTCTTTATTAAGCCGTCGAAAGATGAATCATCCCACAACAGGAAGTGATGCAATAAACTACGTTTAGAGACGGAGGCTGTGAGCAGAGGAAATATTATATTCAAATCACAAATTGGGTTTCCGAAGCATCGCGAGAAGGCTTTCAGGATATTTGTAGCTTAATGTTCAGTTTGAAAGATAAAGTGTAAAAATGAACAGAAAAGGGATTTATTGAAACTTTAAGTTGCAATGTGACTCTGAAGGTGTGTTCACACCAAACGCGATGAACGCGGCGCGAATCGCGTTCATCGCGTCATTCGCGCCGCCGGTATCGCCGGGACTATTTGTGTTCATCCGCGTTCATCGCGCTGGACGTAGAAACAACGTAGAAAAATCACCTCTATTTCTGCTCAGTACGTGTTGTGGAAGTCCCAGATATCACGGGGAACTAAACGCCGTCATGTCTGGTTCATAACATAGTCCGGAGGAGCTCCGTGGATTTCATCGAGCTCACTGTGTCTAGCGAGCCACACGTCGGCTGTTTACTACAGCTGTATGAACACACAATACACTGACTTGGCTGTGATTTAACGGCAATAAACCGACAAAAAGGGACTCAAATAACTACGTAATGATGCCGATTTGTACTTGTTTTCTCAATGGAGCTCGGATCGATCGGTGCTATGCTATGCTAACATTACAGCAGCTCCATCAACACTCACAATAACGTCATCTAGACGTAAATACGGCAGCGTCTATTCATTGTTTGTACCATATGGTTTACACACACACACACACACACACACATAGTCTGGTCTCTACTGATATGAGGGGTCGTAGAGCTCTGGGTGAACATGGCGGCTACAGCATTTATTTCCTGATTCAACAACAGCAGGACTTCACTGATGACATGGGGAGCAACTCAACGCTGATTGGCTATCGCGCTGGAGCGTCACGCGATTTATTCGCAGAAGTTCAAATATTTCAACTTCTGCGTTTGGGGCGATTCGGCGTTTTGACGCGTCAAACGCGCCATCGCGTCTGTACATAGACTTTGTATGTAATCTCGCCGCGTTCATCACGTTTGGTGTGAACACACCTTGAGGAGGAAGAGGAGAAGAAGAAGAGGAGACCACCAGCCCTGTAAGAGACCCCTCATCTGTTCTGGGACGGAGGATTGTGTGAAAGACTTTTGTCATTTCTAAACAGCGGCTTAAATAGACCACATATATATAATTATATATATATAAATATATATATTTGTTATATAAGAGAAGACCGTTAAATAAACCAAAGTTTTGAACACATTGAAAGTTAGTCCTGATGGTGATACAAGAGAAGAAGAAGACTGGGATCACCAGATTCATAGGTTCATCCTCTGGGGACCAGGAATGTCTGACTGCAGTAGTTGCTGAGATATTTCAGACGTTCCTGGAGTCGCTGCACCGATGATGCAGCAAACAGAGAAATGACACCAACGAGACTTTTTATTGGTATTTTGTGGACTTTAAGAATTTACAATTCAGCTCACTGTTTAATATTTTCTGTCAATTTAAATATCATAAATAGCATCTCAGCTCTACATGCTGCCTTCTTCACACGGCCCCACAACACGTGATCAGAGACGCTTTAACTGTGAAGAGCTTCTCTTCATGGAAACATAAAAGACCAAAAACAAACTCATTCAAAGCTGGAAGAACACTTCTGTCTAAAATATCATTTTATGCTAAAACATGAAGCGCTCCTTCATTGGACCTCATTATATATATAGTAGTATATGTGATATATATATAGTATATTTGATATATATCGTAGTATATGTGATATATATAGTAGTATATTTGATATAGTAGTATATTTGGGTATGTAAACAGGTGTTCACTTCCTGTTTGCGGCCACCAGGTGGAGCCGCTGCTGAATGTTTCTTCCTCTGGCAGCCAGCGGTGGTCACAGCTGGAGAGCATCAGGAACCTCCTGCAGCTCAAAGTGTCCGCTGCTGTCACGGAGAGCGTCCTGCTCTTCGTCTTCTTCGTTTCTGTTCTTTTCTTTGCGGGTTGTAAATGTTCCTCTTTGTGTCTGGATGAAGATCAGAGAATCTGAAGGAAATCCGGACGACTTCTGGGTCTTGAAGGCAGATGGAGGATCAGTTGAAGAACCCACGTTTGATTCTGAGACCTCGTTCCCCGCTCAGTGAACGCACCACCCGGCAAGCATGACCCACAATCCAACAACACCGCAGTGGTGCTGGTTCTGGTTCTGGTTGAAACACCTCGTTGTGGAGCCACTTCTACCTCTGAGGACGTCAACAATGAGCGCGTTGCGTAGCAGCAGCACAGTGTGTTGTGTTGTGTTGTGTTGTGTAGTGTTGTGTGCTTCGATGTGTTGTGGCTGCAGCAGATGTTGGGTTGATTATGTGTTGCATCTGTCCCGGTTGCCATGGTGATGTTTCACTAGTTCATCACATTGATTCAGAAACCACAACAAGACAACAACAACTCTGCAGACGTTGAGTCTGAACGTCTTCACACTTTATTACAAACTGATCAAAGCTTGTGATGAAATCAAAGAGAATCGAACACAACAGACATCGGTGTTAGACGGAGCCGAGCGTTGTTCTCCAGGAGATACACCGAGCCCGGGGGGGGGGGGGGGGGGGGGGGGGGGGCTACGCCTTCCTGTGAGGCATCGAGGCGAAGAGCAGCCAGTACAGAGAGTAGCAGGTTCCTGTGGAGAAAACAAACGCACCCTCAGGAGCTACGACGCTGACGTCATCATAACAAATGAATCCTAAAAATCCCCAAAACACGTTGATCGTGTCAGAGATTCATTGAGGATTAAAGAGAAACATTAGTTTGGATTCGTGCATAAAGTACACAGGGCTCTTCTCAGTTCTACATCCTCGATTCCTTTCCTCGCCTCCTCTCCTTGCGTCTTAGTCCCTTCCACCTGAGATGAAGAGGTGAGGAGGTGAGGAGGAGAGGAGGTGAGGAGGTGAGGAGGAGAGGAGGTGAGGAGGAGAGGAGGTGAGGAGGAGAGGAGGTGAGGAGGTGAGGCAGCGTTCCGTTCTTTCGAAAGCGTCATTTTAAATCAACTTTATTTAAATAAGACGTGTGGTTGCATCACCTGTCCGTCATCAAAAGACTTCCGCTAAGGAATCACCTGTGCATCCTCGCTCCTAGCTCCTGTCAGGAAGCCTCCTATTTAGGATTTGAGACAACCTTCAAGATGGCATACTGAGAGGAAGGAGGAGACGAGGAGACGAGGAGACGAGGAGACGAGGAAGCACAAAATAGAGAAATGAGAGCAGTGTCTCTCTGACCTTTCACCTCCTTGTTTCTACTGTAACGTGTGAATAAGGAGGAGCTGAGCGCCTCCTTATTGATCTGGTTGCACTTTATGTGACAGAGATCAAACATCACTGTGAATAAAACAACATCAACTTATAATGACGTTATTCATCACTTATCCGTTATGCTAATTCACAGTAAACCCTGTTTGTGTCAGTTACCTCCCAGAGTCAGCGTCATGGTCGCCCGGTAGAGCAGCACGTCAAAGGTTCCCCCCTTGATGTGGACCGGCAGCCCGTTGTCCTCCTGTGTGAGACCACATGGAGCAAACAGGGTGTGCTAATGTGTTAGCATTAAACCTGATAGCATCAACACATTACCGATCATGTGACGCTGACGACGTAACGAGCTGGAGGAGAAACAGACCTGATGTTAAACGTTTTATGTTTTGGTCGTCGCCATCTTGTTTTTTAGCAACCGGTGAACAGGAAGTGACCATATATGGACTGAGGAGGAGTGACGTAGAGACGCCGTATACCTGTCAATCACTGTGTAGCCCCGCCCCTAAAGCATCCCCTGCTTTATGGTCTGTGTGACTCTAAATGGACCATCATTTACTAAATGAACATCATGCTGTATTGAAGAAGACTTGAAACTAGAGATTGAGACCATAAACTCATGTTTACAATGTTTACTGAGGTAATAAATCAAGAGAGAAGTAGAGTCATTTTCTCATAGACTTCTATACAACCAGAGGAGTCGCCCCCTGGTGGACACTAGAGAGAATGCAGCTTTAACACATGAAGCTCTGACTTCTCTAAAGAAGAACCGGAGGTTTGTCTCCTGGATGTTAGTTTGAAGAAGCTCCTCTCTGTTCTTTGCTGCAGAGGTTTTGGTCAGACTGATCTAAAACGATCCTCTGTGGATATTCTTGGTCCTCAGAGGATGAATCCTAATGATGTAACCGTGGTGTTACCTGGAAGATCTTCTGGGCCTCGGGGACTCTGTTCCTCAGCTGTCTGGCAGAGCTGCTGAAGGCCCGGCTGGCCAGAACTGGAACTTTCTGGAAACACAAAGAAATGTGAAGCTCAGTTTGGAAAAATTAATTAAATACGATGAATCCTCTGGAGAGTCTTCCGTGTCCGTCTCACTCCTGACTGCTCCTCCTCGTCCCACAAGCAGATGTTTATCATCGAACGTGTTGCTGCAACTTTTCTCCTCAAACTTCTGAACAAACTGTAGTTCAGGACTTTATTTCAGAGCGAACACTTCAAACTGTTTTATTCTATAAATGACATCATTAAAGTAAGAACTAAACGGATGTTTAAAGAGTTGTAGATTCAATCTTTCTTCCGTTAAACTAGACTTAAAGTTTAGTGCAGCGTGACTCAAGTTTAAATCAGGATCTAAACATTTAACAATGAGTCTTTGTTGGTGCGACACAACTTCATTCTGTTTTCACCGTCAAGCTTTCATTCTTTAATGAACTCCAGTTGTTTGGAATGAGACTAAACGTTCTGCAGATTGTTTTATTGATGTCGACTCTTATTGTGAAACTCGATCCAGCAAAGTGTCAGAAAGAGGAAACAGGTTTTAGTTATTTCCTCTTTAACCTTATTTATAGTTCAGCATTTATATTCTAACACGAAACATTTCACAGCTCAGAACAACATGTGGCTTTTTATCGCTTATAGATCAGATATTTATATTTAATTAGACAATAAAACATTTAATTAAGCATCTTGTTCCTGAATGAAGCTGTTTTAAATGCAGGGCTTTGACTTGTAGAAGAGTATTTGCACATCGTTGTTTTACTACTTTGACTGAAGTAAAAAGATCTGAGTACTTCTTCCATCGCTGTACTTGTACCTGAACACGTGCACGTATATATTTATCTTGTTTCAGGAGAAACACTGAACTAAGCGGAAGCAGAAACTTCCACAAACATCACGTGAACGTGTTAACAGGAGAGTTTGTAGTTCAGCAGAAAGAGGAAGTGAGTCTGAGCTTCTGTTCTCTTTGTGACGTTGTTGCTTTCAGAGCTCTGACGGGTTCCGGTTTGTTTCTTCATCGTGAGTCTTCATCAGGAGACAAAGACTATAAACCAACACGTTCACTCAGTTCATCTTCACTGTTTCATATTCTTTGATGAGTATCAAAGAATAAGAGTTTTTATGAGTTTGGCTCCATTATTGTTCCTCATTATTCTGATGAAAGTTGTAACTTCTGTTGTTAAAAAGCTTTAAACACGATCACAGTTTAAACGTCTCTAAACGCTGAGCTGTGAAGTTATTCTAATCTAATCCTCACTGACTCTACGGGCCAAGTGTGAAAGAGTTCAAACAGTAAACGCTACAAAACGACCTGTTCTCTGATCTCTGATCATGTTTCATTGTAAACAACCAATCAGAGGAGAGCTAGCAGCGTTAGCAACGTTAGCAGCGTTAGCAGCTAACGGCTAACCAACGGAGGTTCACTTCAGTGACACCATGATGCCTTCAGGCTCTGCTCAGTGAACATGAGTACTGGCTGAAGCTACATTATAACGTTATCATGGTGCGTTCAGGTGTTGTTTCATCATGCAGCAGAAGTTTGTCTCTTTAAGAAAGCTGCGCGACTCTTTAACCGTCTACCAAGGTCACGTCGGGTCGCTCAACTCACAGCCAATCACAGCCTCCGAACCCGACACTCCAACCAATCAGGACGCAGAGCAGAGTACGAGAGAGAGAGAGAGAGTGTGTGTGTGTGTGTGTGTTAGAAGGCCAAACTGCCTGCTGTGGAGTCATTCCGTCGGTTTACAGTCACGTGCTGTCTAATCGACCAATCAGCTGTCTCCTTAATGTAAATAACTGAAGATGAACCAGAGCAGCTTCCACATGTTGATCATCACATGTAGACGTTTACACACAAACAACAGCAGACTTCATTTGTTTCTCCAACTATTCGTTTACATGTCTAGGAGTTCCTGAACGCACCGTCAGCTCCGCTGAATGGTGCGTTCAAACCCATCTGAATCCTGAGGATCTCTACAGCTGCAGCGTTGTTTCCTTTAGAAGAACTGAACTAAGAAGAAGAACTTCTTCCACACTTTGTTAGACAGTAAAAATAAAACACAAAGAGATAAAAATACATCTGAGTTTGTGAGTATTTCATAACTGTCCAGTAAAAACAAAATGTTTCAGCTCTAAGAAAGACACATGACCTTTCCATTATATTTCTACATTTATTATATAAGTATTCTTATTATATATATATATATATATATATATATATATATATATATTATTTATATTAAGTAAAGTTTTGATTTAAATTGATTTGAATTGTTAATCTCTTCACAGGACGTCTGATGAAGACCATGTGATACAGTCGAAAGCTCCAGAACGAGTACGATTGTTTTAGCTCTTAGAGAGACAGATTAGTACTATGACAATGTACAAATACTCCATTACTTATGTAAGGTAGTATTTTCAGCTACAAGTACTAAAGTATAAAAAACATAAAGCACCCATACTGCACAAAACTGCTATACATATATAATATATGTTATATATGTATATAATATATATATATATATACAATGTTAGATATATCATATATATAATATGATATATCTAATTGTATATATATAGACAGAACCCTGCTGAGAGCTTAAACATGTCCGATGGGACACTATTATATTTATGTGTCTGTGCGTCCCACTAACAGCAGGACACTGGTTCTGCTGGTTCTGCTGGTTCTGCTGGTTCTGCTGGTTCTACTGGTTCTGCTGGTTCTGCTGGTTCTGCTGGTTCTACTGGTTCTGCTGTTCAGTGAATAACAGTGAAACCAGCTGTCAGCAGGTCATGTGAGGCCGTGCTGCTGCTCCGCATGTTTATATTTAGATCATACGTTTCACTCAGACACACAACAATAACACATAAGTTGTGAGAAAGTGTTCGTACAGCGTTCAAAGGTCAGACTGTTCACTTTAAATCACTGTTCAACACGATGTTCATTTCTCTCCTTTAACCTCAAAGGGTTCCAGAAGCTTCAGAGACACAAACACAAAGAGACAAACGACAGAGAGAGAAGGGAAGTTTGAGGAAAAAGTCATATTTACCAGAAGCTGGTTCATGTCTGTGTCTGTGTGTGTCGAGCTGCGTCGCCTCGCTTCACCCTGACAAGGACATGCGCACACACACACACACACACACACACACTCAGAAATACACACACGCACAGTATCAGTGTTTCTGAATCTCTGCCAAACTACGATCTGCTGTAGAGGCCAAACTGTGTGCGCTCGGCAACTCGTCAGGAAACGACTGCTGCAGCTGTAAAACCTATGAAATAGTGTTTACAGCAACATGATGTTTACATTTTGTGTTTCTATGTATCCGTGTTGTGTTTTTAGTTGATTAACTGCAAGAAAGTCTGAAGCTGTTTAAAGTGCTGCTTAGGGACATGATGTGTGGGGTGACGAGACAAACATGCAAAAGGTCTTTTTGTAGTTGTTTTACGTCACTTTGTAGTTGTTGTGCGTCTCTTCGTAGTTGTTGTGCGTCACTTTGTAGTTGTTGTGCGTCTCTTTGTAGTTGTTTTGCGTCTCTTTGTAGTTGTTGTGCGTCTCTTTGTAGTTGTTTTGCGTCTCTTTGTAGTTGTTGTGCGTCTCTTTGTAGTTGTTTTGCGTCTCTTTGTAGTTGTTGTGCGTCTCTTTGTAGTTGTTGTGCGTCTCTTTGTAGTTGTGCGTCTCTTTGTAGTTGTTGTGCATCTCTTTGTAGTTGTTGTGTGTCTCTTTGTAGTTGTTGTGTGTCTCTTTGTAGTTGTGCGTCTCTTTGTAGTTGTTGTGTGTCTCTTTGTAGTTGTGTGTCTCTTTGTAGTTGTGCGTCTCTTTGTAGTTGTGCGTCTCTTTGTAGTTGTTGTGCGTCTCTTTGTATGTGTCTTTGGTTAGACAGACTTGTTATGATTGTGGTCTTTTCATGTGATTGCTTTGGTCAGAAATGTTCCTCTGTCACCTGTCAGGTGTGTCACAGAGAACGTTCTGCTTCCTCTAAATATAAACGCATCAACACACATTTATTCTGTGTAAAACCACCAAATCTCAGCCTGAGATTCACTTCCTGTTTGTGTGTTTGGTGGCAGAAAGCAGCTCATACAGCAGCTCAGTGCAGCAGCAGCAGCTCTCTGGTAGGTTTCATCATCATCATCATTATAATCATCATAACTCACATGTAATCATGAGATTCATCTTGTTTTTAATCTTGTATAACTTTGGATCCAGTCTTTTAAAGTCTGACATGATAAACATCATCAGTGCGTACTCCTCACACTAAAATACACTATACTGCAGATGTACATGTGTTTTTTGTGTATTCTTTTATGTTATATGTATATATTGTTTTACTGCAATGTTGTAGTTTATCTTATTCTTATTATAGATATTATATATCATATGTATTATTATATTAGTGTTGCATGTTCTGTGTAAATCTGAAACTCACATATAACATCAGAATGAACGTGATAATATGTATATATAATAATATAATATATAATATGATAATATGTGATTGTGGATATTTTATTCCCACTAAAACTAAGCTTTTATCCAACATTAATGGTGATTAATGAGTTCAGATAAATCTGTGAGATTCTGCTCCAACTAAACTAAGAAAAGATTTAAAAAACTAATAAATCTTCATGAAAGTGTCTGAAGATGTTCAGACAACTTGAAGCCTCGCTGGACTCTTTGTCCTCTTTTTTCTATGTAAAGACTGTTTTTTAGTTTCACTATTTAAAGTGAAGTTATATTTTATATATATATATATATTTTATATATTTTATGTATAAATATATTTTATATATTTTACATATTTTTTATATTTTATATATTTCATATATATATATATATTTTATATATTTTATGTATATATATATTTTATATATTTTACATATTTTTTTTATTTTATATATATATATTTTATATTTTATATATATATATTTTATATATTTTATATATATATATTTTATATATATGTATATATTTTATATTTTTTATATATTTTATATTTTATATATATATATATTTTATATATATATATTTTATATATCTTATATTTCATATATATATATATTTTATATTTTATATATATATATATTTTATATATATATATATTTTATATTTTGTATATATTTTATATTTTATATATATATATATTTTATATTTTATATATATATATTTTATATATTTCATATATATATATTTTATATATATATATTTTATATTTTTTATATATTTTATATTTTATATATATATATATTTTATATTTTTTATATATTTTATATTTCATATATATATATATATTTTATATTTTTTATCATATATATTAAAACATCCACAAACTCTTGAACTTCTTATTTTTCCTGTGATAATGGCCGCCAGGGGAATGAAGTATAAGTACACAATACTACAAGTACTTTTTATCAGAGTACTTGTGTTATTGATTGACTGATGTTGGGTGATGTCATCAGGTGGATGGACATGTGGAGCTCGGTGCTGCCCCTGCTGGTCGCTGTGAGTCCTGCGCTTCTGTTCCTGCTGCAGCTTCCTGACTACACAACCACACAGGAGGAGGGACTCTGGCAGGACTACAAACATGGCCGCCACGGCTCTGAGCTACCTGACAAAAAGCATTTCTGCTCCTGGAAATGTCTCCTGTTCACTCTGCAGTGGCCCGGAGCCTTCTGTCAGGTGGGCTTCATCATCTTCATCATCTTCATCATCGTCATCATCGTCATCCTTATGACTAATCAACAATCAATAAGTCAGGCTGCAGAAGAAGAGATTGATTTACATAATAACAAAGAAAAGAGTTACAAGATGTTAAAATGGCCGACAAGATGGAGGCACCCTAACTAGTTTCTGAGTGGCAAGAAGGAGGAGGGAGGGAAGGAAAGGATGCAAGGATAAAGTCAAGATAAGGAAGGAAATGAGGAGATAGTGATCCTTTACTAGGGAGGTAGAGAAGGAAAGAAGAGGTTAAGGAAGTAAATAAAGGCGGTAGTGAAGTAGGTGAGGAGGAAGTAAAAGAGGAAGTTCAGACGGACAAAAGTGGAGGTTGTGAAAGAAAAGGAGGCGCTAGAGAAGGAGGAGAGGATGGAGGACAGACTGAGCCTCCTTTCCTTTGTCTCCTCAGTCTCTAGATGAAGAAACGCTCTGCACGCTTCCTCCGACCATCAACAACTGGACCATCCACGGCCTGTGGTGAGTACACCTACTACATCATCTTCATCATTATCTTCATCATCATCTTCATCATCATCATCATCTTCATCTTCATCATCTTCATCTTCATCATCATCTTCGTCTTCATCATCATCATCATCATCTTCTCTGTTGTTAAGATATTTGTACTTTATGATACAATTTAATCAAGTATCAGGTCTTTATAATAAGTAAAATATATATATATTAATAATAATAATAATCATAACAATAATATTAGTTATAATAATAATAATAATAATAATAAGCTTAACGAGGTTTAGCCACATTCAGGTACTTTGTTTTAAAGAAGCTGAAGATGTTTTTTTTATTTAATATATCTTTTATAATAACGAGCTAATAAGCTATTAATTACTATGTTGTTAACCCTTTCATTGTTAACTCCCGTGTTCTTGCCTGCAGGCCTCTGAAGGCTTGGCGCTGCTGTACGTGCTGGCCCATGTTTGAATCTGACGTCCAGGTGAGTCCCGGTCCGGACCAGCTCGCCTGGTGACCTGAGACCAGCTCGCCCGGTGACCTGAGACCAGCTCGCCCGGTGACCTGAGACCAGGTACTCTGATAATCTGAGGCTGAGACCTGATCTCTGTCTTCCAGGAGCTGGATGCAGAGCTGAAGGAACACTGGCCGTCTTTACTGAGAACTCAACCCAGCTTCCACTTCTGGTACGAAGTCAGAACCTCATCAGTGTTCCTCCATCACTGTGAACACACTGGAGTTCATTTATTCTAACATCTGTGTGTGTGTGTGTGCATACGTGTGTGTGCGTACGTGTGTGTGTGTGTGTGTTTGTGTGTAACAGGAGACAAGAGTGGGAGAAACACGGAGTGTGTGCAGCGTGTGTTGAAGGGATGAACTCTCCTCTCAGATACTTCCAGATCTGCCTCAAACTACGAGGACAGTTTGATATCCAAAGGTTAGTGCACACGCACACACGCACGCACGCACGCACACACACACACACACACACACACACACACACACACACACACACACACACACACACACACACACACACACGTGCACGTTTTTATTATATTTACATTTGTGCCTCGGTGCTGTTTCCTGGAATGTGAAGTGTTCAGTTTCTGTGATTCATTGACTTCATGCGGTTTCTTTCTCCGATAGAAACACATTAAAGCTGATATGAGGCTCTGCAGCAGTCGCAGCACAAAGTGGAAATAGTTTCAGTGATTACTGAATTCAAACTACGTGTGAACATTTCAAGTCTTAAAAACATATAACCAAGAAGATGAAGATGTGAACAATAAGATGAAGATGTGAACTCTGTTCTTCTCTGCAGGCTGCTGGAGGAAGCTGGTATCACTCCGTCCTGTGAACGACCATATAAGGTAACAACTGACCGATGAAGACATTCTTTATGACGAATAGACTGAATCTTTATTGTAATTTGTTTCATCATGACTTTTATTGACACTTTAATGTGGAGTGCTTTACATTTAATGACGGACTATATTATGACTTTCTTCAACTCTTTAATTAAATACTGCACTAAGACATCTTTTAGATTTACATTCATACTATTGTTATGCCGAAGGTTACAATGAACCAACATGAACCTAAAGTCCCAAACAACCAGAGAGAATGTTCATTTATTTACATAGTGATGAACATAGTGGATCAACGTCAGAACTCAGGACGACCCAACAGCCACAAAACACAGTGATGCACCTCTGACCTTAAAGAGAAATGTCTCTAAAACAATAAAGAACCCAGAATACAACCACTAACCTCGCTAACTTAAACAGTCAGCCCACCAGCACTGCCTCCAACAGGACGACACCATCCGCAACACGCTACACGCTACATTCAACCTGTGCTAGCGTGTGCTCATGTGGCCTGATGGGAAGTCGTTGCCATAGATACGCCTCCATCACCTGATGCAGCCGCCATCGATAAAATTGTCGCTAGATTGATCCATAAACTTCAGATTTAAAGACCCAGCTGACACTCTGTCTAATATTATCTTTATTTGTCTCCAGTTTATTTTCATATGCGCTGTGTTCACTGCATGTTCCAGATGTTGCAGCACTGATCCTCAGATCTGTGCATGTTCATCAGTACAGCAGCAGCTCCTGCGGTCTGCTTCCTCTCACCATACTTTGCTTCCTGTGCTTTCGTAGCTTGTGGAGGTTCATCAGGTTCTGGCTCCACATCTGGGAGACAAACACGAGATCCAGTGTGTTACAGACGAAAAGGTCAGATCTTCATCTAAACGTTCCTCTGATTATTGTCTTCACAGCTGAAATAAACTATTTCAATAACATTTAAGGTATTTATATGCTGCAGCTGCACTGGTTCAGTCTCTAAATGTCACAGTTAAGTGAATCTCTCTGAGCTACTGACGTCTAAACACCTAATGAAACAGGCTGTGAGGTTCTAGAGCGTGAGAACAGATCCTTTAAACGCTTCATCACAGCGGCTCCTAATAACTCAGGATGTTTATCGGTCCGTTTGGACTCAACTGTGACTCACTGCTGTTATTGGACGCTGTCTTTGCTCTAATGAGCCTTAATGACTCCCGTGTTGGACATTTGACTCCAGTTTCTTCCAATGAAATCTATAACAAACCCACTATCATCCAGAGATCTCCACCACTTCTGACCTCCATCACATTTATTGTGGAAATTCATATTCTCAAGAAATGTAATTTAAAAACGTTCCTCCTGCATCACCATCAGCACCAAATGCTTTACTCAAACAAGACGGGTTTGTTTTACTTTGATTTAAATCTTGTGTTTGTCGTCTTTATGGCTGTTTTTGCTTCTATTTGATTGATTTGCATCTTTATTTGTTTTCTGTTATTGTGGTCGTTTTATTTTCTAAACTTGCCTCGTTGTCTCACATCCAGACTTACTGTTTACAGAATACATGTTTTGTTTCTGCCAGATTTAAGTTTATGTTTGAATTAAATTAACTTTAATGAATAATGTACACGCCACTATCTTTTCTGCTGTTTTTAAATAAGCTAATTATAGATTTTAGAATTAACTCAAACATACATGCAAAAAGATACTGAATTGAGTAACTGAAGCCACTTTAATACTGTGGCAGTAGTACTAAAAGTACTAAAAGCCCTAGTACTAAAAGTAGCATTAGTACTAGCAGTAGCCCTAGCACTAAAAGTAGCACTAGAAGTAGTAGTACTAGCAGTAGTACTAGCAGTAGCAGTAGCCCTAGCAGCAGCATTAGCACTAGCATTAGCAGTAGCACTAGTACTAGCACTAGCCCTAGCAGCAGCAGTAGCACTAGCATTAGCACTAGCATTAGCAGCAGCACTAGTACTAGCAGTAGCCCTAGCAGCAGCACTAGTACTAGCAGCAGCAGCAGCAGCAGTAGCACTAGCATTAGCAGCAGCACTAGTACTAGCAGTAGCACTAGCAGTAGCCATAGTAACACTAGCAGTAGCCCTAGCAGCAGCAGCAGTAGCACTAGCACTAGCATTAGCAGTAGCACTAGCAGCAGCAGTATTAATAAATAAAGTGTTGGTATCCTACCAGTTGGGTTTCATCTCTGACTCCTCCCCCTTCAGGACAGAGAGGTGTGGTTTCAGGTGAAGATTCCTCTGTCTCACAACCTCACCGTCGGCTGTGACCACCACGACATTGACGACGGTAACCCGCCGCCCCCCCGTAACTCCTCCCACGGGCACCCTTGCCCCCCCCAGGTCCCGTTCTACTACTTCCCCATCGACCACCAGGACCCACAGCGGCCCTGCGGCTAACGGAAGCCAATCGCTAATCAATAACTTTGAATGTTTGGTATGAAGAGTTACTGATTAATACAGTTAAATGGTTGAATACATGTAACACAGTTTACCTGTAACAGCTCAATATTAAAATAAAAACATTTAAAAAGGATTTAAATGTGTGTGTTTGGTTGCACAGCTCAAAGTCCAACATGTAGACTAACACATGAACTGGTTCACAGTTTATTGACATGTTACACTTTCTTTAAACCTCCTCCACCAAAAAAAGTACTGACAGAATATTCAGAAAGCACTAAAAACAGATTCAGACCACTGGTGAGAATACAGTAAAGCTAACGTAAAAATTATAAAAAATCACACGACCAGAGACAGAGAGAGACAGATACAGTCAGAGAGCGAGAGAGAGAGTCAGAGAGAGAGAGAGAGAGAGAGTCAGAGAGAGTCAGAGAGAGAGAGAGAGAGAGAGAGAGAGTGAGAGTGAGAGTCAGAGAGTCAGAGAGAGACAGATACAGTCAGAGAGCGAGAGAGAGTCAGAGAGAGAGTCACAGAGAGAGAGAGAGAGAGTCAGAGAGAGAGAGAGAGAGAGTCAGAGAGAGAGTCAGAGAGAGTCAGAGAGAGAGAGAGAGAGAGAGAGAGAGAGTCAGACTGTAACTGTGGATCTAATCTGCTGTGAGAGAGTTTGTGGTTTGTCTCCTAAGAGTAATAAAAAGTGAATTCCCAGCTTGTCTTGGCCTTCGACATCACAGCCGACAGTCTCTGGTGTGTGTCTCTGTGCTCCCAGCTCACTTATGTGTCTCTGTGAGGACGTTTCAGTGTTCAGTGGTCCCCCCCCCCCCCCCAGGCGTCCCAGGAACCTCAGGTTGAGGATCTTCAGCTGGTCATCCAGCTCCATGCGCACGATGCCGTCGTCTCCGTCGATACTCAGCAGGATCCCCGTGGCCTCGCGGTCCTCTCCCAGGATCACCTTCACCTGTGAACACACGAGGTCTGAGTGAGAACATCTGGATGTGATGAGTCTAAATGCACTTTGTAGGGATGTTCCCCGAAACCCGGTTCTGAATGAGTATTGAGGTTCTGATATCGGTACTTTAGAAGTCACGGAGATCCATATTCTGGGAAACCTGTTCCAGATGTGTGTATTATTTGATTTGATAAACAATAAATAAATAAATAAATAAATATGTGAAAAATATATTAAAAATAACCAAAAAATATCCTAAAACAAGTTCTAAAATTATTATTATATTATTATTATTATTATTATTATTATTATTATTATTATTATTATATGTGAAAAAATTGTGTAAAAATTCTGAAAAATATTTGAAAATTATAAATATAAATTATTTTTAAAAAAATAGAAAAATGTTTGGAAAGAAATAGTGAAAAAATAGCTGAGAAATATGTGAAAATAATAAAAAAAAAATTGTGAGATATTGATCATCTGGACTCGTCTCGTTGACGTTAAATTATATATTAAGAATAAACAAAAAAATCCCCCAAAAGTTCTAAAAATAATCAGTAATATATGTGAAAAATGTTGCGAAAATTTTGAAAAATACTTGAACATTATCAGTAATATAAATCATTGAAAAAATGTGGGGAAATGTTTGGAAGAAATTAGTAAATATATGGAAAGAAATAGTACAAAATAAAAAAAAAGAGAGATATTGATCATCTGGACTCGTATCGTTGACGTTATATTATATATTAAAAATAAACAAAAACATCCCCCAAAAAGTTCTAAAAATAATTAGTAATACAAATTATTGAAAAAAAGTCGTAAACATCTGGAAAGAAATAGTGAAAAATGTCTGAAAATATTTATATATATATAATATCATTTGTGAGAGCTATTGATCACGAGGACTCGTATCGTTGGCGTATTTACAACCACATAAACATAAACAAAGTTCCCAGCCGTCGGTACCTTGTTGTTCTTGGTGGGCGTGATGGGCTCCAGGTGGTCGCTGCTGATGCTCACCACCTTCTCTGACTCCTGCATGAACACCGAACACATCGCTCCCTGAAGGAAAACACACAAAACACGTCAGTAAGTGATGCAAACTATGACATATTAATAAAGTGTCATGATGAGGATCATTTCAGAGCTGAACATTCATCGGCAGCTATTTTCATAGTTGATCAAATGTTATTTTTTAAGCACAAAATGTCAGAAAATCTCTTGTTTCAGCTTCTCAAATGCTGCTTATTGCCCAATATGAATATGATGTTATAAATATTATTGCCTGATGTGCAATCTTGAAGACTAAGATGAGTTGCAGACCTAAAATCATCAGAGGATGTAAATGATCTACTGAGGGATCAGCTGCATCCGGTCCTCTGGTCCTCATCTCTGTTTAATTTAAAACACGTTTCTCTTTCACAGACGAGGACTCGCTTCTCTTCAGATCAACTTCCAAAACAAGATGAAGAGTTTCAATCTTCCAAAGTCTGGTGATGGAAATAATAAACGTTCTTCTCATAATCAACACTGATATATCTGGACTCTTAAAGGGACAGTACTGATGTTCAGACGTGTGGTTGTATGAGGTAAAGCAATGTTCTGCTGTGGACTTATTTAAGGTTCAGATTCACAAAGTCTCTCAGTACTCTTTGGTACTCCAAACTCCATCTACTGTAGTAATACATTGATTAGTCTCCCTTTAACCAACAGGCGAGGAGCTGCACATCATTAGGATCATTAAGGTTTTACCGTGACGCTCCTGATGACCCCGGTCTGCCCCATCAGGTCCATGAAGGAGTCCTTCACCCGGACCAGGATGTCGGTGGTCACCCAGTCGCTGCCGCCCTGCTCGATGTTGGAGCCGGGGGTGTGAGGGTTGTAGCCTCCAGGAGAGGGCGCTCCGGGCGTCATGGGACTGTAGCCCACCGGACTGGGACTAGGACTGGCCTGTGGACACAACGAGGGTCACGCTGTCGTCACGTTCAAGTTCATTAAGAGACGGTTCTGATTACTTATGGACCGTCTCCTACCTGGTAAGCCATGGGTGAAGGTGTCGGGTGGTAGCTGGCTGGAGAGTGTGTGTTCTGGTAGCCGACCGGCGAGGGCGCCACCTGGTGGTAGCTCTGAGGACTGGGACTGGGCTGGTAGGAGCCCTGAGGGGACGGGGCCGCATAGGGAGAATACTGCTCTGTGTTGTACCTACACACACATACCATCATCATTTAGAAGAATCTAAAGCCACCAGAATGTTAAAATTCAAACATTTTATACCAGAAACGACACAAAACGTAGTTCCTGCTCTGAGCTACATTCAGACCATCGTGAAGAAGAACTCCAGAGAGCCCACAGAACATTTGAAGGACTCACATAGCAGGCGTGCCAGGCGTCTGAGGGTTGTACTGAGGGTTGACCTGTGGAGAGGGGACTTCTGGGTAACCGGGGGTCTGGGGGTTGGGGGTCCCGCCGTAGCCCTGAGGGGACGGGGAGGGCTCGTCATCGTAGCCGAAGTCGTACTCCTCCTCGTTCCTGGAGAGAAGACGCAAACGGTTTAAAAATAAAGTAAAGAACATGAAAGTAACACACACTAAGCTCTGTGTGTGTGTGTGTGTGTGTGTGTGTGTGTCTGTGAGTGTGTGTGTGTGTGTCTGTGAGTGTGTGTGTGTGTGTCTGTGAGTGTGTGTGTGTGTGTCTGTGAGTGTGTGTGTTACCTGGAAGGTGTGTTGGGGTTACTGGGGTCCCAGGCTCCACTCTGACCTGGCGTCCTGCTCCCATCATGCAATGGGGTCTGAGAGCCGTAGTGAGGCGTACGACTTCCAGCTGGAGGACAAACAAATTAAATAAGAAACGAGCGATGAGAAACACAAACATTGTTTTTTTTAATGACACGACAACATGAATGGATACAAATAAAATACTTTTTTCTAACTTTAAAATTAAACAAAAGTTAGATTCTGTTTTGAAGTTTCTGATAAAAATAAACGTCTTGACTACTTCAACGCTCTTTTAATTGGACCTTTATTATAAAATGCAGCTGCTGCATCTTTAACAACATTAACATTGTATTACTAGTTTATAGTTTACTAGTTTATAGTTTACAGTTTATAGTTTACTAGTTTACAGTTTACTAGTTTACAGTTTACTAGTTTATAGTTTACTAGTTTACAGTTTACAGTTTATAGTTTACTAGTTTACAGTTTACTAGTTTACAGTTTACTAGTTTACAGTTTACTAGTTTACAGTTTACTAGTTTACAGTTTACTAGTTTACAGTTTACTAGTTTATAGTTTACTAGTTTATAGTTTACTAGTTTACAGTTTACTAGTTTATAGTTTACTAGTTTATAGTTTACTAGTTTATAGTTTACTAGTTTATAGTTTACTAGTTTACAGTTTACTAGTTTACAGTTTACTAGTTTACAGTTTACTAGTTTACAGTTTACTAGTTTACAGTTTACTAGTTTATAGTTTACTAGTTTATAGTTTACTAGTTTACAGTTTACTAGTTTACAGTTTACTAGTTTATAGTTTACTAGTTTACAGTTTACTAGTTTATAGTTTACTAGTTTACAGTTTACTAGTTTACAGTTTACTAGTTTACAGTTTACTAGTTTACAGTTTACTAGTTTATAGTTTACTAGTTTATAGTTTACTAGTTTACAGTTTACTAGTTTATAGTTTACTAGTTTATAGTTTACTAGTTTATAGTTTACTAGTTTATAGTTTACTAGTTTACTAGTTTATAGTTTACTAGTTTATAGTTTACTAGTTTATAGTTAAGGCAGTGAAGGATTAAGCCTGCATCATTCATTTTAAGATTTATCGTTCATCATATTTTGAGTTATTGCACAAAACAAATCTAAGAGAAGCGCTGAAGCTGGACGGCAGCAAATCTGTGAAAGCGTGAGAAAGTTTTACTAAATATGAAATCAATGAGTCATGTTCTCACATTGAAAGACTTTCACTGATGAACCCACACCGAGACTCAGTGACTCACTCACAACCCAGAGGGAGCAACTCAAGCCTCATCACGACCTATCTGATGTTTCTCATGAGTCGTTTCTTAAATATGTTGTTTCACATCCGTCCCAAACCAAACCCGCGAAAGAAGAAAAATACTAAATTAACCATGAATGGAGAAAAGAAAGAAACAAATCCACAACACTAAAAAAAGAAACCAGAATAGTGTGTGTCGTACCCTCTTGTACCGGCGTCTGAGAGCCGTACATGGGCGTTCTGGATCCGGTGCCGTACATGGGGGTCTGGGAGCCGTACATGGGGGTCCGCCCGTGGGTGGAGGTCATCCCGCTGGGTCTCTTAGCTCCCCTAAAGGGAGGAGGAAGGTGAGGAAGAGGGGGATTAATGCAAGGTTAGAAACTCTGGATTACATGCTGAGAGAGACGAAGCTGATCGTGTCATTGATGCACGAACTGTAGGAGTCACGAATGTGATTTGTGTTTGTAGAAGACAGAGCATCAGACAATATTTAAAGCAGCCTTAAACATGAAAACAGAACAGATAACCATAGGTATTATTATATATTTCACTTCATCTGTAGCTGTGCATAACGGAGCGTCTGCGTGAGAGTACGTACATGGTGGTTAAGCGCTGTCTGTCTACAGAGATGGTCTGACAGGTGGAGTGAAGCTCCACTCTGGCTGTGGACTCGGTTGCGTCCTTCACCACACCAATGTAACCTGGGAAGTGTAGTCAAACTCATCAGCATCGTCATTTACACACAAAACAAGATGGCAGACTGCAGAACACTCAGAACTTTGTCACATTGGTGTGGTGTTCTGTCACTGGTTTACCTTTGTAGGGACCCTGTGAGATTCGGACCGTCTGACCAATCAGCTCGTTGTCTCTTCGTCCTCTGCCCCGCCCCATCCCACCTCCTCCTCCTCCTCCACCACCTCCTCCTCCACCTCCTCCTCCTCCTCTCTGTGGAGAACCTGCAGGACGACAAACACATCAACACAAAGTCAGTGTTTGATTGATCTTCTTCATGTGGGAGGAGCTTACCTCCGCGTACGGACCAACGAACCAACCATCGCTGACGTAAACACTGTTTCTGTTTTATAAGTGAAAATAACCAGAAATATTCAGTGTCCAGCAAGTCACATTAATCTGGTTTACTGCAGCCGTTTGAACCCACAATGAACTAACCTGCTTTTTAATTGCAACAAAATGCTTGTTTTCTGAATGGAGTTTGGATCGATCGATGCTAATCTTTGCTAACATCGTAGCAGCTCCATCAACACCCAAAACAACGTTAAAAACGACAGCATTATTGTTTATGCACGTAGAATTCTGTCCGGTCGCTCTAGAAATACGAGTTACCATCATTCTCATTGATTGTAATAAACTTTGTAGCTTCGCTGTGGACAGTCAACTCTTCACCGACTGAACTCTTCACTCGTGAAGAAGCTTCACGTTAAACCCGGAAATAAATAAGTGATCGACATTTATACATTCTTAGAAAGTTACTTTTTATGTAAACTCACAAGCTAAATTGTGTCAAAAACCCAACTGAAGTTAAAGCGACACAAAGGTGTTATATATTAATACTCAGCAGCAGCTAGTAAACATGTTATTTTCAATAATTAATCTGCACTTTATTCACCTCGAGCATGTAGAACTTAAGACTCAGCTACTCGCCCGAAAGCAAACGTCCCATTATTAGACGATAACTTATCGAAGCTGAAGTATGTCGTGTATCTCCAACAGTTCTAAATAAAGATGACTCAACATCTTAACGTCTTGTCAGAAGTTATGGTTATAAAGTGAGCTGTAAAAGTCTCAGAGATTTATCTTTCCCTGGTTTTTGGCGGAGCACTTTATTAAAAACGTAACGGGCCAAACAAAATCTTTAGGAGATTTAGGAGATTTACGAGTGTTTGTCTGGTTTGGATCCAGCTGGAGAGCAGAGAGGCCGTGACATCACATCACAGCCGTCACACCGAGCAGAGCAATGCATCAAAGAACGCTTGTTCTGATTGGCTGAGAGCAAAGCTGCGCAAACAGCAGCTTATCTCTAGATGTGGGTATAAATAGGAATGATTCTTTGTTCTGGTTGTTTTAGTCGATGCCTTCACTGATAACCGGCACTCACGGCAGAAAGCAACACGTTCCTTCTGCAACCGTACGGAGCAACAACCAATCCGCAACCAGGAAATCAATAACGACTCTTTAGTCGCTTTAACATGACGTATCGATTCATCGGTTACCTTTCAGAGACATTCTGAATCACTTCTTACTTCATACAATGTCAGGAAGTAGCTACAAATTCACCAAATCTTTTGTTTTGTTCAGTTTAACGTCATAGACGACATCAGAAAGCAACAAATGCTCACGTTTTAAACAGACGACATGTGAGCTTTGTGGCGTTTGGTTGTGGATCACGTGAAATATTCACCAATAAAAACACGTCTGAGGAATGTATGAAGGAAATCAAATAGTTTACAGGATGTTCAACACATCTAAGACTTCTTTACAGGGTTTGTGTGAAGGTAATAAAGTAGTTTAACTACAATCCCTCCTCAGGAGGAGATTGATTCACGGTTACTCTCGTCATCTTTGTGTTCGTCCTCTGGCCTTTAGGAGAATAATGCTTTGAATATAAACAAAGCTGAAGTGTGAATGATGGGTTATTAAGATAAAACCTGTTGAGAGTGGACTTCAGAAGCCTCTTGTGAGGATGTAAATCACATTTAAATGAGTCAGATTCACCGGTGGAAGCGTGTAACGTCGCTGCGAGCAGCTTTGAAGCAGCAGCATTATTGCTGGTGTGCGTTTAGTTTGAGACACTCACTTCCTCCTCCGTGGTGCATCGGGCTGCTGATTCGAGGGCTCATTGGAGCGAATCCTCCCACGGTGAAGTTGGTCACGTCTCTGGGCTGAAAGAGAAACAAGAGCTCAGAGTCACAGAGAGAAAAGGCTGGTGGGCTTTTATTTTGAAAGATGGAAGGAAATGTGTCATTGTGAGAGTTCACAGTTCATCAAATACTCAATTCAAGTGATAACAAATGCTGCTGATACGTCAAAACTGCCTCGTTCATCACAGCCAGAAGCTGTAAAAAGTGTCATTAACGTCAGATTTGTATCTTCCTGACGCTGCTTGAACGCATCACGTGTGACGAACTCTTCCATCAGAAAAAAGCACCAAAACTAAAAGCTTAAAACTGATATTTCATCCAAAAACATTATTTCAGTGTTTCCAATTTTTACACATTTAATACAAAATAAAAGAAATTCTGCTTTCATTTTTTTGTTCTTTTTTAATGATTGATGTCATCATAACTCTGTTATTCTCACTAAAGACATTTTCTATTCTCTCTACTTCTAGTCACCATGGTTCTGTTTCATAGAGGAGCAGGGCTTTTATTTTGAAGAGGAAAAACGAGACCACAGAGAGAGAGATGACAAAGACATGGCTTCATGACCACAGGTGTCATTTAATCCTCATTGTGAGTGAAACAAACTCGACTCCGCCTCCGTGTGTCTTTGAATGAATCTCCTCATCCACTGATGTGAGAATCTGTCACACTGACCTTGGATCCACCGGCCAGCACCAGGTGTCTGGTCTTGCAGACGAACATCCCTCCGTTCTCCACCAGCTTCTTACAGTGGAGGAAGGCGAAGCCTCGGAACAAGTGACGGATCTCTCCTTCACGGCCCTGCAGGAGGAACGAGCAGCCTTCAGTCCAAAGACACGAATCCTAAAAACTCCTGATTCAGTCCTCAACAGAAAGCTTCTGTTTAACCCTCTGAACCACAAAACGCACCGACCAGATTACAAACTATGTTTTTATGCAAAAACTACACCGTTCATCACAGCCAGAAGGTTTTTATCTCTCCGACGGTCCTTGAACACATCACGTGTGATGAACGCTTCCATCAGAAAAAGCTGCCGAACGGAAGCTTAAAATCGTGATATTTCATAAAAACATTTTATTCTACATGTCTACTTTAAAAAAGAGGAGAGGAGAGAGGAGAGAGGAGAAGAGAGGAGAGGAGAGGAGGAGAGAAGAGAGAGGAGAGGAGGAGAGGAGAGGAGGAGAGAAGAGAGAGGAGAGGAGGAGAGGAGAGGAGGAGAGGAGAGAGGAGAGGAGGAGAGGAGAGAAGAGAGGAGAGGCTGAAACATGTGAATAGTTTAATATATAAAACACGTGGAGCCTCCATATTTTCCAACATTTTGAGTTCAGATGTTTAAACAACAGACTGAAATAAAAATGACAAACCATGAAGAGAATATTTTGGAAGCTGCAGGATCTCAAGCAGACAGAACGAGCGGTGAACGTACCGAGTGCGGCCCGTCGATGACCTTGACGATGTCCTTGACGTGGATGTTGTTCTGCTCTGAGTCCAGCGCCACGGCGAAGCGGTTGTCCTTCCTGCGGTTCACCGCCTGGTGCCGCACCGTCGTGACCTTCCCGTGCATGTTCAACACCTGAGAGACACGCAGCAAACGTCTCACTCGGCTTTATACTTTGGGAACGTCCACCGAGCTTCGGGCTAAACTAGCAGACCGTTACCTGAAACGTCTCTCTCTCCAGCCGGACGATGACCCCGACGGTCTGCGGGTCCAGCTGGACCAGCTCCCCCCACTCGTGCTGTCCTCCCGCGTCCACGCCGGATGCCGTCTCCGAGCAGAGCTGCAGGTCTCTGGGCAAAACCTTCAACTGCACAAACACGCAGAGGGTGAGACGGGAGAGGTCACGCCTGAACATCCCCTCCAGACAGTCGATTGTTTCGTCCCGTTTACGTGTTAATGACTCAGCGCCATTAAATACCTCGTGCATGGTGAGGTCGGAGAAGAGGATGACGAAGTTCTCCTCCACTCTGACGATGAGGCCGGTGTCGCCCTCGTACCGGCCGGCGATCACCTTCACGTGGTCGCCCATCCGGAAGTATTTTCTTAACTCGTGAGCCGGAAACTCCAGAGGGTCCTGAGAGAACACACACACACACACACACACACACACACACACACACACACACACACACACACACACACACACACACACACACACACACACACACACACACACACACACACACACACACACACACACTTCGGTCGGTGCTCATTGTTTTTAATGACGGTTTGGTTTTAAGGTTATGGTTAGAAGTTAGAATTAGCTTTAGGTTACGGATGACGTCAATGAGGGTCCTCACAGGTATAGGAAGACAAACGTGTGTGTGTGTGTGTGTGTGTGTGTGTGTACCTTCAGGTCCTCGTGCTTGGGCATGATGGTGATCTTGTTGCCGTCCACACTGAGGATTTTTCCCTGCAGGTTGATCAACTCTCCCTCACAAACCTCCACGTTGTCGCCGGCCTGCAGGTTGTGTTCACGCTCTTTACCTGCATGCACACACACACACACACACACACACACACACACAATATATAACTTTTCATACATTTTGCATTAAAGTCTTTATTCAAGAACTGAACTATAATAAACAAGAAGTTAAAAACTGTTAAATAAATAAAATATTCCACATCATCACATCAACTCCTAAACTGTTTAAAAGCAGTTTAAATATCAGAGAACGTCTGCAGTCAAAGCTATGGAAGCTCATTCCCTCCAGCAAAAAAAAAAAAAAAGAAATCCACCAAAAAATTAAAAAAAAAGATCATGAGGTTTTTACAATAATATATTTTAATCTCGATCATGATTTTTTTTTAAACTTTTTTCCGGCTAAATAAAATAATAATAAAAAAAAACATCATCTTTTTTTTTTTTTTTGCTGCAGGAATGGGCTTCCATACAAATCCTGTAATCAGTTAAAATTCATTTGTTTTCATAACTTCAACAAACTCAATTCAAAAGCTTCACTTTTTACTGTCATTTTCAAACAGTTCTCTCAGTTTGCATTAACTTCAGGTCCCACAACCTTTATAGGAAATGATTTTTATGGATAAAACATTCTCTGCAGGCAATAAACTCACTTATGCTTCACTTTGACCTGATCAACAGTACCTAACGTTAGCCTGTAGCTAACACACACACACACACACACACACACACACACACACACACACACACTACCTGACTCGGTGACCACCTCCAGGTCGATTCCTTCCGGCTGGTCCTCAAACTTCTCGAGCTCCGACAGCGTCGGCTTCACTCCGTCTGTGATCTGTCAGAGGAACCAAACAAAGACCGTCTTCAGTGTTCAGAGTGAAGAGGCAGCAGGTAAAGGAGAGATCACACGACACGACTCTCGGCCTTGTGATCTGGAACTCGGTTTGGTTTTCACACTACATGACTGACCAACTTGGATCCTTTACCTGGAGGAACCACCTCCGGTTCTAAGAAGCGTCTTAAAGCTGCATTCTCTCTAGTGTCCACCAGGGGGCGACTCCTCTGGTTGTATAGAAGTCTATGAGAAAATGACTCTACTTCTCTCTTGATTCATTACCTCAGTAAACATTGTAAACATGAGTTTGGCTTTAAAACTGTCTGCAAGTGGAGAATCAGGGCTCAAGTCGACAACCGAATGAGGAAAACGCAGCGTTTATTTAAAGAGTTTCTCCTGAAAGACAAAGACTCACCACAGCCGACATGGCGAAGCTCTTGAACAGGAATCCTTTGCGGCTGTAACGGTTCCCCTCAAAGATCATGAAGTCTCCGTCGTGGCTGACCTCTCCTCCCAGAGACCTGTCAATCAAACCATCACCCGTCAGTCAGAGAGACTCACACTGTTCACTGCACCAGATAGATGTTAAAAAGACTTAACGAGTGAAGAACAAAAAAGACTGATACCGTTAGAATAAATACATCAAACCGTCACAATGGTTTTAGAGAGTTTACCTGATCTTCTCCGCATCAAACAGCCTCTGAGCCGGTCGCTTAAACTTCTTCCTCTTAGCAAACCAGTCTTTCTACAGACAGACAGACAGAGAGAGACAGAGAGACAGACAGACAGAGAGAGAGACAGAGAGACAGACAGACAGAGAGAGAGACAGACAGGAGGTCAGAGGTTAACTATCAGTACAGAGAATCAAGTGGAAGAACAGCATGTGCTGGCGTGTTTCTTGGTGCGTGTTGTGTGTGTTGCCGTGTTTCTTGGTGCGTGTTGTGTGTGCTGGCGTGTTTCTTGGTGCGTGTTGTGTGTGTTGCCGTGTTTCTTGGTGCGTGTTGTGTGTGTTGCCGTGTTTCTTGGTGCGTGTTGTGTGTGTTGGCGTGTTTCTTAGTGCGTGTTGTGTGTGTTGCCGTGTTTCTTGGTGCGTGTTGTGTGTGCTGGCGTGTTTCTTGGTGCGTGTTGTGTGTGTTGCCGTGTTTCTTGGTGCGTGTTGTGTGTGTTGCCGTGTTTCTTGGTGCGTGTTGTGTGTGTTGCCGTGTTTCTTGGTGCGTGTTGTGTGTGTTGCCGTGTTTCTTGGTGCGTGTTGTGTGTGTTGCCGTGTTTCTTGGTGCGTATTGTGTGTGTTGGCGTGTTTCTTGGTGCGTGTTGTGTGTGTTGGCGTGTTTCTTGGTGCGTGTTGTGTGTGTTGGCGTGTTTCTTGGTGCGTGTTGTGTGTGTTGGCGTGTTTCTTGGTGCGTGTTGTGTGTGTTGCCGTGTTTCTTGGTGCGTGTTGTGTGTGTTGCCGTGTTTCTTGGTGCGTGTTGTGTGTGTTGCCGTGTTTCTTGGTGCGTGTTGCCGTGTTTCTTGGTGCGTGTTGTGTGTGTTGGCGTGTTTCTTGGTGCGTGTTGTGTGTGTTGCCGTGTTTCTTGGTGCGTGTTGTGTGTGTTGCCGTGTTTCTTGGTGCGTGTTGTGTGTGTTGCCGTGTTTCTTGGTGCGTGTTGTGTGTGTTGGCGTGTTTCTTGGTGCGTGTTGTGTGTGTTGCCGTGTTTCTTGGTGCGTGTTGTGTGTGTTGGCGTGTTTCTTGGTGCGTGTTGTGTGTGTTGGCGTGTTTCTTGGTGCGTGTTGTGTGTGTTGGCGTGTTTCTTGGTGCGTGTTGTGTGTGTTGGCGTGTTTCTTGGTGCGTGTTGTGTGTGTTGCCGTGTTTCTTGGTGCGTGTTGTGTGTGTTGGCGTGTTTCTTGGTGCGTGTTGTGTGCGTTGCCGTGTTTCTTGGTGCGTGTTGTGTGTGTTGCCGTGTTTCTTGGTGCGTGTTGTGTGTGTTGCCGTGTTTCTTGGTGCGTGTTGTGTGTGTTGGCGTGTTTCTTGGTGCGTGTTGTGTGTGTTGGCGTGTTTCTTGGTGCGTGTTGTGTGTGTTGGCGTGTTTCTTGGTGCGTGTTGTGTGTGTTGGCGTGTTTCTTGGTGCGTGTTGTGTGTGTTGGCGTGTTTCTTGGTGCGTGTTGTGTGTGTTGCCGTGTTTCTTGGTGCGTGTTGTGTGCGTTGCCGTGTTTCTTGGTGCGTGTTGTGTGTGTTGCCGTGTTTCTTGGTGCGTGTTGTGTGTGTTGGCGTGTTTCTTGGTGCGTGTTGTGTGTGTCGGCGTGTGCTGGTGTGTGTCTGTTCCTACCAGACTCATCTTGGCCTTGATGCGGTCCAGGTCTATACGAGGGATCATTTTCAGAGAGATAGTGTTCTGACTCGGCTCCACGTAGTCCACCTGGAAGAACCCATGAAGAAGACATCAACACAGAGCTCATTACTCTCACCATCAACCAACACATCAAAGAAACGTCAATCCTCTTTTTAATGATTGATGTCACTAAAGACATGTTCTATTCTCTCTACTTCTAGTCATCATGGTTCTGTTTCATAGAGGAGCAGGACTTTTATTTTGAAATATAAAACGAGAGAGCGAGAGATGTGACGGGAGCAGAAAGAATGCCCAGAAAGTGCTTTGAGGGTTAAACTACAGAGTTAAAACGATTATCTAAACGTATTTAGTGAACCTCACACATGAGCCCTCTAGAAGCCCCGGTGTAGCTCTGCGTGGGTACCTGAGCGATGTCGTCCTTGTACAGGCCTCTCTTCAGCCGGACCCAGGACTTGGGCTTCAGGTTGGTGACCTCTTTGACCACCTTGAGGACGTCCGTCATCTCCTTGATGGGCACCATCTGCTGGTTCCAGAGGCCCATCCTCAGGTTGCCGATGCCCTCGATGGCCGACTTCACGTGCGTCTGCTTGTACGACTCCACGTAGATGTAACCTTTGACGTGGTCCGGGGCCACCACGGACTTGATCTGGAGGGGCTGTGGAGTCAAAGGGGACAGAATTCATTTAAAGCATCTCAACGCTGATAGGCCATCGCAACACAGTGGCACACAATGTTTTCGCGCCATCGCGAATACGCGTCACTCCAGTCTCATTGCATCTGTGCAGAGACTTTGTGTGTGATCTACTCGCACCAATAATTAGATGTAACGGTCACCAATAGGTGGACCGTGGTCTGGGTTCCGGACGCCGTTGCATCCGGATCTGGACCCATAACCGATGGATAAATTGATGATAATTAATGTTCATAAAATGTGTAAACTGATCATAAATCAGCCACACAGAGAGAACTTCTTTCCTCCAGAAGGACTCAATTAGTTGTGAAATTAAGATTCTCACAAACCTCAGAGTTCAGCCTCACCGGCCAATCAGAGCAGAGCATTCAAATAAGTGTTAAAATAAAGCAGTTTCTCACCGTGTCGGTGAACTGGTAGGCGATGAACTTCCTCATCAGGGCGATGGCCGTCACTCTCTCCTCTCCGATCTACCAAGACAGGATATGATGAGGTCGTGTGTGTGTGTGTGTGTGTGTGTGTGTGTGTGTGTGTGTGTGTGTGTGTGTGTGTATGTATGTGTGTGTGTGTTTGTGTGTTCGTCCCAGATGAAAACACACCTTACACTTCACCGTCCACAGATTGGGATCCCTGATGAAAACAAAACACGGAAACATTAAGAAAAAGGAACGTCCTGATCTACGAGGTGTCTCGATGCTGATTGGTTGATGAGCGATCACACGTACTTGACTCCAGGAAGTAGTTGCTGCTGGGTGATGTCATCGGAGAGCTCCTCGGACCCTCCAGAGTAGCTGCACACCACAGAAGAAGAAACAAGAGGGTTATGATCACGTGCAAAAGTTGTTTTTGAAATGAAGCTTCCTGGTTGAGTGAAAGTTTCAAAATAAAACGTCAAATCAATCAGAGAGTAAAAGTTCTTTAATACTTCAATAATAATAAACACAAACCTTGTTTTCACTGATGAGCGAACATCGATGAAACTCCGCACTTTAATCTCAGAGAATATCTGACTTCTTTTCTAGAACGTTTTTATTTTCTTTCTCGTCAATAATTAGTGCATTAATCTCAGAGAATATTCTTCGTTTTTTTCCGTAAATTTACAGCATTAAATCTCAGGAAAGTCAGAGTTTCTTTCTTGGAATATTAACCCCTCCACCAGCTCTGAAGTTAATATTACAACGACTCAAATACTCAAACAAATACAGGTTTGATTCTTTCTGCAGCTGAAGGTCAGAGTTAAAGAACAAAGATACTCACTGCTCCCCTCCGGAGGATTTGGCGTATTTCCTCATGTAGTATTCACCCAGCGCCTCCTCTCTGGAGTCTCTGCAACACACAATCAACACGCAATCAACACACAATGAACACACAATGAACACGCAATCAACACACAATCAACACACAATGAACACACAATCAACACACAATCAAAACGCAATCAACACGCAGTCAACACGCAGTCAACACACAATCAACACGCAATCAAAACGCAATCAACACGCAGTCAACACGCAATCAACACGCAGTCAAAACGCAATCAACACGCAATCAACACAATCAAAACGCAATCAACACGCAGTCAACACGCAATCAACACACAATCAACAACACACAATCAACACGCAGTCAACACACAATCAACACAATCAAAACGCAGTCAACACGCAATCAACACACAATCAACAACACACAATCAACACGCAGTCAACACACAATCAACAACACGCAATCAACATGCAATCAACACGCAATCAACAACACGCAATCACCATGCAATCAACACACAATCAACACGCAATCAACAACATGCAATCAACACTCAACACACAATCAACACGCAACATAAATCCACTCAGGAAAGAGCTTTTGTGAGGAAGCACAGTGGACGTGACGGGTTGCGTGTTGGATTCCGTAGAGACTGCATCCGGTGCTACATTATGACAGAACCGAGCACCGATACGCTCTCATGTTATCGGTTCGTTTAAACGTTTAGGTGTAATTTAATATCACGATACAGAATCTATTTCTGCTCTCTGAGACAGCGAACAGTGATGACGCTACGATAACTACGCTCGTTGTGCAATAAAACCTTCACGACACGTTATCAATACGCCGGATCAACGAGCACCAACATGATAATATATTAAAAAAAAAAAATTAATAATTAAAAAGAAGTATAAATGAGAGTAGTTGTAACGATAAACATCCTAAATTCTGTATA
Organism: Pholis gunnellus; assembly: GCF_910591455.1. Taxonomy (NCBI): domain Eukaryota; kingdom Metazoa; phylum Chordata; class Actinopteri; order Perciformes; family Pholidae; genus Pholis; species Pholis gunnellus. Next base: position 26,491,794 of record NC_136535.1, read on the forward strand.
ATTGATGTTTCTAAACACAAAGAATGTTTTTGTGGAGCTCTGAAAGCACGGAAAGCTGGTTGTGAAGCAGATAAAAGGCTTTAAGATAAAGAGAGATGTGAAGGCTTCCGTTACCTCCAGAGGTTCTGCAGCCGTCTGGACCCGGAGTGGTCTTCATCCAGAACCACATGGTCGATGTTTGACACTGAGAGGGACACACAGGAAGAGGTTAAACTCATGTTGCATGTGAAACTAAATGAATTGAGAGTAAAATAATCAATGAATGGAGTTTAGAAGAGACGTACCTTCAGCCTCCTCTGCTCAGGACCGACCAGTGAGAGAGAAGGAGGGAGGAAGAGGAGGAGGAGGGAAGAGGAAGAGCAGGAGCAGAGATAAAGGCAATAAACAAGGAGCAATGCAAGGAAACAGGGAGCAGTGAGGAAAGTAGGAAGAGAGACAAGGAGGGGTGGCGATAAAAGGGTGAAGCAAAAAACAGAAGAAGAAGAAGAGAAAGAAGAAGAAGAAGAAGAAAATAAAGTTGGATTAACGCGAAGCAGCAGCAAAGAGGAGGATGAAGAGGAGGATGAAGAGGACAGAAGCCAAAAGACATTCATCATCATCATCATCATCAGGAAGCAGCAACACAAAGCATGATGGGAGAAAACACAAACACACACAGATTAATGGTGACTGTACAGCACAGAAATAATAAAAAACACAACACATGACCGGTGAAGGTTAAAGTGAAGCTACAGCAGAAACAAAACACGACGGATCAGAAGACTCCGACAGCGTATCTCTATAAGTCTCTTCATTATTATGGTAATGAGGTATAATAATGTGTTTAGCGCTCGTGTTAGAAGTTAAACAGCTCATAATTCATCTCTAATATCTGTTTCATATTCATGTGAAAACATCTCCTTCAAACTACTGGATTTATTCTAGTTTATCACCAAAACTACATTTTACAGATGACATGTGAACACATCATTATAACGTTATAATGTACCTTCAGCCAGTACTCATGTTCACTGAGCAGAGCCTGAAGGCATCATGATGTCACTGAAGTGAACCTCTGTTGGTTAGCCGTTAGCGGTGCTGCTAACGTTACTAGCTCTCCTCTGATTGGTTGTTTACAATGAAACATGATCAGAGATCAGAGACTAGAAACACAAGTTCTACTGAGTCAGAAAAACTTTATTTACACTGTGATGGTTAACGTTAAACTTTATTTACACTGTGATGGTTAACGTTAAACTTTATTTACACTGTGATGGTTAACGTTAAACTTTATTTACACTGTGATGGTTAACGTTAAACTTTATTTACACTGTGATGGTTAACGTTAAACTTTATTTACACTGTGATGGTTAACGTTAAACTTTAGTTACACTGTGATGGTTAACGTTAAACTTTAGTTACACTGTGATGGTTAACGTTAAAACTTTATTTACACTCTGATGGTTAACGTTAGACTGTGGAGTTAATCTTAGGTTCACATTCTGTTTATTATAAATCACTGAGTGAGTTTAACTTTCATGTTATTTTTAAGTATTTCTTGACGTTAAACACACATCTGCTGTCATGATGTTTGTGTTAACTGTTAGAAAGGGGCGGAGTTTGTTCTAACCAATCAGCAGTGACCAACCTATCTGTCCCATCCACCTCATTTTATATTTAATTCTCTTAAACATCACGTCTGGTGTTTCTCTATATTTGTCAACATTGTGTTGGTCCGTCTCTCAACACGGTCTGACTTCCTGTCTGTGGTCCATTGGTTCCTACAGAAGAGTTTAATCTCTAAAAGCAGAAATATATAGTTTCATCAAACAGCTGGTAGTTTTTATCAACTAAACAAGAGGAAATGGAGCATTTCCGCCTTAAAAGCACTGACTGGTTCAGTTTATTTTCCCAACTGGATAGACAGAAGTCATTGAAGGCAACATCAGACCTATTTAAATGCAGTTCAGAGGTCTTTGAACGCAGCGACGATCGAGAAATTTTCCCGGTTCTGATTTTGTTTCTACTGTACTTCTGCCTTTAGTGATTCTATGCATTACCATGTGCCACAGAAAAAGCTCCAACCACAGCGGTTAGTTCAGAAATAAATAAACATGGCAGCCGTCTACCAGGTAGCAGCGTCGGGCAAACGATCACACTGGGTTCTCTGAAGGTGGAACTACGATAAAACAAAACCAGATTCATTCTGAAGGACCGAAACAAGACTTTAAGTTTCATTCATGTGTTCACATCTGGTTTTATCTCACGATAAAATGTGAACACACATTTGCTACAAGTCATTTTAGCTTTATAGCCAATGTAATGTAATGCAGTGGTGGATTTGCCCTCAGTGCTTCCTGGTCGTTGTGCCTCACAAATACAGCTGAGATGAGATGAGTTAACACTTTCTGGGAACATGGATTTGATCTATTCCATCTGCTGCAGATACGAATCGATATTAAAACATGGAAACACGGTGAGCAGGAGAGTATCTGGAGTAGAATTACCGTTAACTGAAGAGGACATGCATGACAAGAGACAGAGAGAGAGAGTTAAACAGGCTCTCTGCTGCACGTCAGCTGCAACACCCTCAACACTCAACACACACGTCCAGAGGCCGCTTCACACCTCGAGGTCCAAACCAGGTTCTCCTACGTTGACCTTTGATCCGGTTTGTTTTGGTTCCACACTGCAATCGAGTACACTGAAGGACTCTACATGACATACCTACGGCCGTCTCCGTCAGCTACGCCCTGTCTTCATCAACTCCATCAACTACGCCCGTCTCCATCAACTACGCCCGTCTTCATCAACTACGCCCCATCTCCATCAACTACGCCCGTCTTCATCAACTACGCCCCATCTCCATCAACTACGCCCGTCTTCATCAACTACGCCCCATCTCCATCAACTACGCCCCGTCTCCATCAACTCCATCAACTACGCCCCATCTTCATCAACTCCACCCCATCTTCATCGCCTACGTCCCTTCGTCGTGGCCTACGTCCTGTCTCCTACATCCTGTCATTGTCACCTCCTACATCCTGTTGTCATCACCTAGGTGAGCAGCATCTGATACTTGACATCGATTAATTTGTTGACAGGCGTGTGTCGTCCCTAACAGTTTGAATGAGCGGAGATAACTCAGTATTTATTGAGTCGTCGTGTGATACCGCGGCTCGATTCGTTTTGTTATGTTTTTTCCAGTTCTGACGACAGCCGTCAGAACTTCCTGCAATTGGTCCGAAAGTCTGAACCATCCAAAAAAAAACAAATGTTCACGCTAGAAACAAACAGAATCCTAGTTCAGTTTGACCTGGACCCAGACCCGCTCTGTGGAGGTTTCACATCTGAATTTTTTGTTTTGGATCAACCTGAAAAGTCAGAAAGTCCGGACCAAACGAGGTGTGAAAGGCTCTAAGATCAATTCAGTGCTTCTATAAAATCAAACCACATCATGTAGAGGAAATAAATCTAAACTACACTGAATACAGACTTTACAGTGACTGTAACACGGATGTGACAGTCAGCACATTGTAGGACTGTTTGACTCAGCAAAGAGGAAAAAAGGCGATCAACACCACCTGAAGAATAAAATATGAAAAAGCTCTGTTGATGCCCTCTGAACAGGTCGAGTTCCTCACCTTTCTCCAGAATGTCTTCAGCTCCTTCCTCCCACTGATCTTCTTCATCCTCATACTCATCGTCCACATCTGGACAGAAACAACACAGAAGACAAGTGTTGAAACTCGAGGAACAGTTGATTCGTTCAAACGATTTAAAAAGGAGGCGAGTAGTCGACTCGTACCGGCTTCGTCCAGGATGAACCCTCCGTGTCTCGGCTTCTTCCGGGGACGGTCGTCGTCGTCCTCCTCTTCCTCCTCATCGTACTCCTCCTCCTCTTCCAGGTCCTCTCCTTCCTCCTCTGCTACCTTGTCGCTGCCCACGGGGCTCCCCGTCTCCTGCACGTCAAAACAAAGGATCAGAGGTGGAGGAAGTATTCAAATCCTTTATATTAACATTATTACTAATATAATAACATGATTACATTTGGAACCAGCAAATGTTTTACATTAAAAAAATGACTTCAACCATCAAAATAGTTTCACGTTAATTTTCTGTCAATACATGAATATTAAATATTTTAATATGTAAAGTAACTAAAGCTGTCCGATAGATAAAGTAGAGCAGAAGTAGAAAAAAATACTCAAGTACAAGTACCTCAAATGTGTACTTAACATCCTACCTAAACAAACTTAAGTACACAACAAATTGTACAGTAATAACGTATCTATTAGCACAATATTGCAGCATATATCCCACTTTAACGCTACATGAAGTCACAATGTTTACTGTTCAGTTAGCATCACTTAGCTTAGCGGTTGGCATACCTCATTCTCTTCTACTGTTCAGTTAGCATCACTTAGCTTAGCGGGTTAGCATATCTCATTCTCCTCTACTGTTCAGTTAGCATCACTTAGCGTAGCGGTTAGCATACCTCCGCCTCCGCCTCCTCGGCCTCTCCGTCGCTGCTCCGCTCACTCTGGTTGTCGGAGAAGTCGCTGTCATCGCTGTCAGACATCGTGGAGCTCCGGCAGCAGACTTAATACAAATAATTTCACTTAAAAGATTGAATTAAAAAAACAAAAACAAAACATGGCCGAGCGGCTAACGGCTAAAGCTAAAGTAGCCGCGAAGCATCCGGGTCATAACAATCAAAGAGGGGCCTAGCAAAGCATGCTAACGTTAGTTTACGTGAATATCTCAGGAACAGCGAGAATCAAACGTTAGCCGATGGGTTACCCGGATGTTACTTACCCGTTTTAACTCCCGCTTGTGTTTGATATGTTGTAGGTTGCCGAATAAATGCAAATACCGGCTTATTTTCCACTAGTCTGATGCTCCTCACGTCGTCTTTGGGAGAACCGCGAGATTTCCGAAAGCTGCGTAAACTCTCGCGGGATTTTTTTTAGACGGTGTTTGGGTTAAAAGAAGAAGAGGTCTCACTCTGACACTGTTTTTGGAAAATTACAGATTACAGTTACAGATACACAAACTGAAAGACAATGGTGGAAGGACTACTCAGTAGTAATTACACAGTGTAGAAAATACTCTGTTACAAGTAGAAGTATTATCATCAAAATATACTTAAAGGACCGACATGGTTCAAACATTTAAGATACAGTCTGACAGGTGTAATGTATGTGGAAATCCCTTAGCACCACCACGAGAGGCCACGACCTGAAACTACAGGTACAGCACCAGCCTGGTTTCTTTGCTAGCAGAACAACACCACGATGGAACAGCCTGGGTCAAGAAACAGTCAGCGCCTCCTCAATTAACGCATTCAAGACCAGCCTAGAGAGGGAATGGCAACATCATCAAAGCCTGCATCAATACTTATTCTCCTGCTAGTTCACGTCCAGTCTCACACACTGAGTTAATGCAACTAAAAATCCTTGAGACTCAACGAATTTCAGATGAGGATCAAGCCAGCACCTTGTTAAAGGGTCTCAATACTCCAACGGGTAATGACCTTTACTAAAGGTCGTCTATTTGTTTATTAAAGTTGTTTTTTAATCTACAATATAACTACTTATCAAAGAAATTAAGTAGAAAGTAATATTTCCCTCTGAATGGAGGGAAAGTACACACAAGCAGGAAATGGAAGTACCTTAAGAAATGCACTGAAGTAGAGTACTCGAGTAAATGTACTTATTTACTTTCCACCGTTAACAATCTCAGTTTATTTCATCAAAGACAAAGTACAAAAATACAAAGTCGTTTTTTTTCTTAATTTCTCCATTTTTATTAAAAAAAGAAAGAATTTCAGACATGAACATAATAAAAAGACTTTAAATATTATCAAAATTCACATAAAATATTGAAAATTGGGTTAATTCCTCGCGGAGTGATTCCTCCTCCTCAGTGAAATAACATCTCTGATAACGTGGTGACGTGTATCCGTCTGACGTTGCGCTCTCAAACAACCAGCCAATCACATCACGCGGCTCAAGGAGAGTCGCGGAGTTGCTGTTGTTGATTTTTTAAAGACTCTTTTCTTCTGCTTCCTCGTCGCGTTCAGCGGGGTTTTAAAACCGTCGAAGAAGAATGAACAGCGTCGGAGAGGCCTGCACCGACCTGAAGCGGGAGTACGACACGTGCTTCAACCGCTGGTTTGCGGACAAATTCCTGAAGGGGGACCGGAGCGGGGACCCGTGCACCGAGACCTTCCGGAAGTACCAGCGGTGCGTGCAGAAGGCCATCCAGGAGAAGGACATCCCGGTGGACGGGGTGGACTTCATGGGGCCCGACAAGGACAAGACCGAGACCTGAAGGAGAGAGACCCGACCAGAGGATCGATAGAGACGGAGGAGATCAATACGAGAGTGTGTGTCCACTGAGCATGCGCAGAGCTGCTGCTGAAACCACACACAGGAGCCTGAACAGTGTGTGTGTGTGTGTGTGTGTGTGTGTGTGTGTGTGTGTGTGTGTGTGTGTGTGTGTGTGTGTGTGTGTGTGTTGCTGCTTTAAAACACACAGAACTGATCCTGGAACAGTTTGTTGTGTGTGCGCGTGCATTGAACATGAATGTGAGCGGCTGTTGTTACCGGATGAATCGGCAGAGCGAGGCTGATCACTGATGACGTCATAAACAGAGTTTTGGACATTTTTCTTTAATTTCTGACATTTGATGAACTAAAGGATTCACA
>NC_136535.1:26503485-26530985 GCF_910591455.1 Pholis gunnellus
ATTTTGTGTGTTTAGAAAAAGCAGGTTAAGTTCTTGGAGCTGAATCCTTCTGTGTCTGATGCTCCACAATCCCCCGTCTGAAGCTTTGTCTGGTTCCAACCGTATCTCTTAAAGACTCTTAACCTGAAATATCTCAGACACATCCTTGTTTTTTGAGGCCGAACTTTGTCTTTAAATCTTTACAGTTCACTATTTTCTGAAATTGTACAAATTGCTGTTTTGCTTTTTGTTTCCGTTCTTTGAATGTTGGATCAAACACCGCTGGCTTCTATTTGGAGTTGTACGCGTTCCACCTGTTTACATCCGCTCTCTTTCATTTTGTCTGTTTCTACTATAAAGCTCCATGTTTCTAGCATAAATGCTACGATAGTGTCCATAACCTGCGTCTCCTTTTCCATTTCCTTCCATCGAGCGTCACAGTCAGGTCGGAGAAGTTGCTCCACACAGTCAGACGTGGAGTTCCCTTCTTTCTCTTCGGGAACACATTTCCTCTCGACCGTCCCTCCGAATAGATCAGTTCTCATCAGTTGTTCATTGATTTAATTAATGCATCCTTCATAGTCATATTAATCGTCTCAGCTTCATCATCATCATCGTGCTCCTGCTTCGTGTGTGGACTCGAGTTAGCTGAAACGTTTTTCCTGCTTCAGATCTTTGAGTTTCGGTTTTCACGTCCTCTTTGAATTCTTCTCTGGTTGTTGTATCTTCATGTGTCTCCTCACCGCTGCTGTGGAGCTCTCAGCTCATTGGTTTCTTCTTTTGAGCAGTGGGCGTCGTCCATCTCCTGGGAATTCTTTACTTCTTCCTCACATTTCTTTTGATTTCTAGTTTTCATTCCAAAAAAGATTACAATGTGACAAATAGTGAATGAAGGGGGCTGGTTATTCTACTGAAGCAGCATCACTAACATCCTAACGCTGCACCTTCCACACCTCACACCGTGTTTGTTTGTTTAAGCAACGAAGTTTCTTGGTTCGGTTTAGGAAAATATTGTGATTTAGGTCAAAATAAGTCAAGTTGACTTTTGGTTTTGGACACACACAGCGGTCTCCTGGGTGAAAGTCCTGTTTGTTTGACGCGTCCATCCCCCCCGACCTCCTCCGTCTACACCACGTCACCCGACTTAATCACTACAACCGCTAATGCTCCTTCAATAAGCTGATATTATTTGTGTTTTGTACATTATGTATTGCTCATAAAAAGAGATAAAAGATTACATATGAAGTTGGTTTGCATTGCAGATGAACGAATCTGGATATTTCATCAACCTGCGACCTGTTCGTGCTCAAAAGGTGATTTAAATGCTGAAAACCAATTTGAGTTGAAAACATCGTTTACAAACTTTAGTAGCATGTTTAATTCTTTACACTTCTTGTTTCACCAAATAAAAGAGATAAAAAAGGACGTGTTATATGTTGCATGTTAGAGTTACAGGTTATTCATCACACTCAAATGTACGAGGGATCCAGGCTTCTGTCCATTTATCCAAACCTGGACCTGGATCACAAGTGATCCTGATCCCACAGACTCCACGTTCTCTCTTCACCCACCTGAACGAGGAAAATGTGCAGAAAGATCATCAAAACTGATCACAAAGTGTCTTTTTAAAAGGTCCTCATGGAGATAATGAGCGGCTGTTCCTCTTCTGAAGAATCCGTTCAAGTTCACGGAGGAACGTTTTTGCTTCTTCCTCCGGAAGGAGTTCACATCTAAGACACCCTGACTCCGTCTGTGGAGGGAACAAGAAAACAGAGACACATTATTGGAGCAGATCTGTTTAGAATAAATCATAAACTTTCATAACCGCAGACTTTAAAGACTTTAAAGACTTTAAAGACTTTAAAGTCATGGTGTTGTAATGTCGGAGTGCCTCAGGGCTCTAGTCTAGGTCCTCTCCTCTTCTAAACTAAACTAAACTTCCCCTCGGCCCAATGAGCCACGGCTGCCCAATTCTGCTCTTAGATGAAGGATCTGCCTTCAGCATGTATTGGTGCTGGTGTTGAAATGTATGCAGATGATATATAATGATATACGTACGATGAAAAACCAGTGAAGAAGCTGCTGTTAAACTCACACATATAGTGGACAATCTCACAAAGTGACTTTCAGAGTCTTTATTGCATTGTTCTGTAAAAAAGAACAGCTGTATGTTCATAACTCAAAGGGAAGGCAGAGCCCCTCATCAGCAAAAGACTACAAAGAGACACGAAACAACCTCAAAGAGACAGACAACCACAGAGAGATACATAACCACACAAAACAACCACAACAGCACCCTACAGCAGAGGTCTGCAACGAGTTTCAGGCCAAGGACCCCAAACTGATAGAGAGGAGCAGGACCCCGACTCTATATATTGTATAGATTGTGTTTTATATTAAACTGGGCCTAGTGCCACGTACACACACACACCTCTTTATTGTGCGTTCAGTACTAAGCTATTCAAAAATGTCGCAGACCCCCTGCAGTACCTCCACGAACCCCCTAGGGGTCGCGGACCCCTTGTTGAAGACCTCTGGCCAAAACAAATATAAAGTCTGTGCGTCCTGTTCCGATATGAGGGGTTGTGGGTCCCGATACACATATACTGTATACTTCATGTTGGCTACAGCTCCTCCTGCTCTGATGAACTGATATTTTGGGATATGTTAAGAGTTCTTCTGCTACTAACAGACACTTTAAACATCGTTCAGATGAAGCTGCTTTTTCCAGTTGAGACATGCAAGGTGAGCGTGTTTTGCACCCGAGAGCTTCAGGGTGAATCTTCTCAGAGCGCTTCGCTCTTCAGTCTTATTTCATTCAGAAACATGCCTCTTGGTTCTGCTGATCAATGTCTCATCTTCTGTGTAAATCTCTGGTCATGTCAGCATCATTACTCATCCATGCAGGCTTCCTGCAGCCTCCAGCATCTGGCTCTCGTCTCTCATCACATGTTCAGCGTTGTAAGTCACACTCCGCTCTGATTGGACGGTTGTTTTCGGATGCTACGTGACAGAACTAGTCAACAACCCATTTAGCGGTAATACTTTAGTTTACAGTTCATATTTGACTTTGTAGTAAAGATGCAAATGATCAGTCATTTCCTAAACTCTTGGCTCCAATCAATGTAGAGCTGCAAGGAGCCGTTATCTTTGTTCTGGATTATTTCTCAACTGTTTAGTCGATAAAATGTCGAAAGGTGTGAACAATGTTCATGAAGCCCGAGCTGATGTCTTCAAATGTCTTGTTTTGTCCAATAAACAGTGAAAACACAAAACGTTTCAGTTGAAAATGAAATAAAACCGAGAAAAGCAGAAAATCCTCCCGATTGAAAAGCTGGACTGAATGTTTGACATTTAAAATTATTCATTGTTTATTATCAAATAAAATTACTGAAACTCTATATTGCTGAAGCATTGTCAAAGGTTTCTGGATGTCAACACACTGACATCGTTCAGCCTCTTTACTGTCTGTGGCGTCCCACAAGGTTCAATACTGGGTCCCTTTGCCTTTTCCTGTCAATGTGCTCGTCTATCAAACTACAGTCCGTCTAACACCATCACATCTGTACCAGCTGTATGAGACACAAACCACAGCTAAATATAGTTTTATGTTTGGATCGTTCAGCGTTCAGTCACCATATTGCTGCTGAGATGTGACGTTGTTTAGCTTCTGGACAATGAATCACAGGACGTGGTTGACATCATCTCTTAAAAGCCTCCAACAATGATTATAATTAATGTTTACTCTCCCAAATAAACCAACAAATACTTTATTTAAAAGTAAATATTCATGAGTCAGGTTATTTCTTCATATGAGACGTGTGAGAAATTAAAAAAAGTGTAATTTAGATAAAAACTCCTCACCCCATTGAACTCTGTTGCTAGTTGTCCGAGTCCTCGTTTGAATCCGAAAGGTCGGATTTTGGCGTCATCAGCGATCCGCCACTCATCAACCAGGACCTGGATCTCTTCAGAGAAACACCTGAGGCTGGAGCGAGGACATCTCTGCTGGAGACACCGACCAGAACCACAAAGGGTTAACCACACACACACACAAGGAGTCTGACAAGATGTGATTTAAACATATAGAATATGAAAAGTTACATTAAAATATCATAAACAAACAAATGTATGTTAAGACAAATATGTTATTAGAGAGGTGAGAGAGAAAGAGAGAGAGGGGTGAGAGAGAGAGAGGTAGAGAGAGAGAGAGAGAGAGAGTGAGAGAGAGAGAGAGAGAGTGAGAGAGAGAGAGCGAGAGAGGTAGAGAGAGAGAGAGAGAGAGAGTGAGAGAGAGAGAGCAAGAGAGGTAGAGAGAGAGAGTGAGAGAGAGAGTGAGAGAGGTAGAGAGAGAGAGTGAGAGAGAGAGAGAGACAGACAGAGAGAGCCTGCGTGCGTGTGTGTAACTGGTTGCCATGGTGAGGACGCACCTGGTGTTAGAGGCAGACTGATTCAGAAACGTTACAGTAAACAGTGATTTTGAACAAAACTCCGCCTCCTTTTAACAAAAAGCAAGACTCTGGCGAACGCGCTGATGTGTTTTTTATGTTTGTGGTGTTAAAAATGTGAGTTCCAGAGCAATATACAAAAGTGGTACCGTCTGCTTTCTTTGAGAAATGAGTGGTCAGATTTAACATTGGTCTCTATGGAGCAGAAAGCTGGTTTTCCTGTCAATTAAGGTCTGTAGTGCAAAATGTGTAAATGTGCTGGATTCCACAGTCATTTCTCTAGACCAGAACACGATTAGCTAACTTTTCTCCAAAAATAATGCATGAAGAGTGCAAATTGTGGGACTCTGAGCAATTTGTTTGTAGAAATCACAGAATATTTTCCTGCTCCGCTCCACTCTGACAATTATGCCCTCACTCTAGCCCTTAACGAGCTGCGCAATACACACCCATTCTAAAATCTGAAATGGACCCAAAATGTTCCTGAAACTTAATCTGCGACTTCATGAAAACTGTGCTAGCTATCAAAATGTCCATTTGGCCCAATAACGTCCAGCGTTTTGTCTATGTTTTAAACTTTAAATCATTTTTCTACGTTAAAGTATGGCTTGTCAATATGGGTCCAAAGTTCAGTGTTTTTTTTGCTCTCTTCACGCCGAAACCCCATTCAAGTCTATGGGGCGATTTTGCTCCGTTTTTCGGTATTTTCGGGAAAACCGCTGGGCGAATCTCTTATAAAAGTCATAGCACCCCATTCCCAATCGGGCCGCACGTTTGGATATACTTTTCGCGCCGCTGTTGGCAACGCTGTGTGAGGAGAAGCGTGCCAAACTTTTCTGGATAAAGATTATTAAGCCCGCAGGATTACAGTCAGTGTGCTTTGGCACAGGCAGTTTTACTGCCTTTGTGCCACAAAGCCACACTGAATAAACAGCTTGAACACAATATTTTTAAAAGATATGCAGAATGTAATAACACAATCGTTATGTAATAACCAACCAGAATGTCTCAGCTTTTATTCAACAGTCAATGAAACGTTTAAAATCTTAGATCAGACCTGTGATGAAGATCGTTTACGTGATCACGTATACGGAGTGCTGTATTAACGAATCTCTCTGTCAGCATCTACATGTTCCCTCATAATGAATGAATGAATGAATGGATGAATGAATGATGTGATGCTTATTGAAGCGGCTGTGGAGGCTCGTACCTTGTAGTATTCAGCGGTGGGCGTGTACAGTCGGCAGCCGGAGTCCTTCTGAGGAAGAAGAGAAGCTCACATGTTAAAGTCTTTCATCATCATTACTTTAACACACACACACACACACACACGGTCTGATTTAAGCATCATAGACACAATGAAAATGTCATTTCCTACATGTTGCATCCCTGCTGCTCAGCACTAAACAAAGCTTTATGACAAGAGAACAAGAGGATCTACAGGTGTGTTGGCGGTGAGCTGATCCAGCAGGTCTGATCCTGACGCTGATTCTTCTGAGTGATTTATTGGCGTTGCTGTGCTTCTCTGCCCCGAGGACTCATCGCTGTAAATGTTAACATTGAGCAGCTGCGTACGTGTTTCTGCAAAGACGCTGCAGGGATGCTCTCAGGACCGGTGCAACCAAACTGCCTTATGGGAAATGTAGGATCCAGTTTCTATAGCGATTTCCGTGATCCTTTTTTTCTTTTCATTCATCCAACATGTGTTCTGACAGGAAGTCCTGGTCAACATGTGCAGCACAGTAGAAACGTTTGATGTGGAACGAGTAGAGACGAGGACAGATGACATCACAAAGAGACCAAAAGAACACACACAGGAAGCAGAGCATCATGGGAAATAAAGGAACCGGCGACGTTCTGAGGACATGTCAGCAGAAAGTGAGTAATACCAGTAATACTATTAATATTAGTAAAATAAAACTAAATACTGGTTCATATGTTGTGTTCTACATATAAACATATACATGTTTCTGTTAACTCTGCTGTCAGTGTTTTCAGCCTTCAGAGAGCGTAAAGATCACAAGATCTTCAGACTCGTTCCTGATGAAGAGACTAAACGACGGAGAAGCTCAACAAATGTTCACAAACTACAACTTGAGGACAAAAGTTTGTCCAAATCCACCAAATCTCCGCAGCGACTGAAACCTGTTGAGATGTGAAACATTGATGAACTGATGTGTCGTAGTGTTAAAGACTCGTACCAGCTGGGGGGCGATCTTGATGAGGTTCCGGACCTGATTCAGGAGGTCTCGGGATCGGGGTTCGGCGACCGGCAGGCCGAGCAGACAGACGAGACACAGACACACTCTCGCCAGAGCTGACCTCCCTCTCAGCATGGCCCGGGCAGCAGAACCGTCATCTCATCACCGTCTCGCTCTGCTGCAGCATCTGGATCCACAGCCTCCTGGATCCTCAGGGGTTCAAAATACAAATCCAGAGACAGAAGTCCACTTTGAGAAGTTCCTCCGAGCAACACGCAGAGAAAGTCTTCCTGAAATCCTCCGAGAGGAAGGTTTGAAATCCCTGGAAAACCTTCGAAAGCTTCTTCAGGCTGCTGAGGAGCCCTCGAGCAAAGAAGACGGATCTGGATGACAGAACAGAGAGTCAGTAGGAACGACTCACACTCCTTCAGTTGATCCTCCAGATGGACCAGAGAACTACAAAAGAACAGAGAAGAAGAGCTGCACAAAACAAATTCCAAAGAAACAGAAACTTTTCTTGGTGTTAAATTGTGTCTTCAGTCCCAGTGTGGACCAAGAAAGAGAAGAAGAAGAACTGTGGACAAAGAAAGAGAAGAAGAAGAACTGTGGACAAAGAAGAAGAAGAAGAACTGTGGACAAAGAAAGAGAAGAAGAAGAACTATGGACAAAGAAAGAGAAGAAGAACTGTGGACAAAGAAAGAGAAGAAGAAGAACTGTGGACAAAGAAGGAGAAGGAGAAGAACTGTGGACAAAGAAAGAGAAGAAGGAGAAGAACTGTGGACAAAGAAAGAGAAGAAGGAGAAGAACTGTGGACAAAGAAGGGGAGAAGAAGAAGAAGAACTGTGGACAAAGAAGGAGGAGAAGAAGAACAATTCCCCGCCAAATTCGTCTCACCGAGGTTTGAAAGCGAGAGTCTTCTTTGACCGGAGAGCCTCCCTCCTCTTCGTCTCCCTTCTGTCACTTTCCTCTCTCCTCTCTCCAGTTTTCACTTTCTCACTCCTCCCATTCCTCCTCCTCCTTCTCCTCCTCCTCCTCCTCCTCCTCCTCCAGGGATTAGATCAGCGACACAGCTCTCAGAGACATTCCTGAGATTCCTGATCGTTTGTAATTCAGGAGACCTTCGGTGGATTCAACATGTTTTATATCAACACATTAAACTCTCTTGCTGGATGTCAGATGTCTCGAGAGGACGAATCTAAACGTCTAGATGCTTTTATTTTGTAGAAAGTGTCTTCAGTTACAGGTGTTATTTAGTTTAATGGACGGAGAACTAAACCAGATTAGATTTAAACAGGAACAGCTTCCTGTTTCAGTGTCAAGAGTTTCACAATAAAAGCACCCTTGAACAGTTCAGACTTCACAGTAGAAACAGAAGGTTGGTGTAGAGTTACTGTTGGAACTTCAGCTGAACTCATCACAGTTTAAACCTCCTCAATCAACATCTACTGATAACAGGATTCTCTCATGTGACCCCGTGAAACATCAGGGGTCTGAATTAAACCGTTTTATTTGTTAGGAGAGAAGAAGAACATCAATAAAACAGCTGATTATTAACTTTAAATTATTTCCCCCTCTTTTATTAAACCTAACTTTGTTTTGTTTCCTAAACATAAGTAGGTTAAAACAACGTAAAACATTAAAGATCGTAACAAAAGTACAGAGACAAACACTTCGGGACTGGAACGACGGTCTCCTGGTTGAAAGTCCTGTTTGTTTGACGCGTCAATTAGAAGGATTTTAAATTCTACGTAACTTTCTGTGACAGCTTTCCATCGCAAGCAGCACCGACTACATGCACGACACTGACTCAGGATCAGCTCAACGCTCCCCTCTGAGTCAAACACGCAGAGATTTAAATTTACTGGAAACTTTGAGTCACACGAGCAAAGCTGTTTGTTGTGACGATGATGTCATCTGAAACAACGGACGCTCAATCAGCTGATAGGAGACACGTTTCTCCTTCTATTCACCCAAAAGTCTGGTTTTGGTTCATTTGTTCACGTTTGAAGATCAGATTAACGGAGGATAACAGTGTCAGAATAATTACTTTTAATTCAATCTTTTTATGATTATCCAGAGAAAGCGCAGCGTTATTTCTGTCTCTTACAACGAACCACCAATCTGCAAATGTTTCTGTGGAAATTGTAATTTTATGCTTTTTAATGAATGTTTGTCAACCATTGACTTTCAATGCATCTTCATTGTTTCCCTCCTCATCATCACTCAGTTCCTCTGAAGCCTGACTCACTCTGATGGTTTACACACACACACACACACACACACACTTTATATGATCACACTGATTAAAGCGGCTACGAGGTAATAATTGACATATAGAAAAGCTAATGTCTTTACGACGTTCCCTTAAATTCTGATAAGAAACGCAACGTGTTGAAATCAGACGTGAACAGATTCATCGGTTTCATCTTGTTTTGGCTGAAACTGTCTCCAAATAAAAGACTCTCGCCGTCTGTTTGCTTTTGGAAAAACTGTTTCTCATTAATACGAGAAATCCTGAGTTTCATGTGAAGCGCAGGAGGAAGGAAGACAGAAGAGCGACACAACAAAGGTCTTTAAATCAGAGATCAGACGGTTCACTGAGCATCAGCTGCTTTAGTGTTCAGCACCACGACGGCTCCGTCGCTCAGACTTTGGTTCAGACGGAAACGTCTCAACAGCCGTTCGATGAAACGCGGTTCATCGTTCACGTTACAACATTTAATCTTAGCGCCGTCAAACATGCTCACTTCCTGTTCAGAAAAACAAGATGGCTGACTTGAGGCTTCAGAACATCGGTCCACAAACCAATAAGTGACGTCATGACGACCGCGTCCACTTCTTGCATTCAGTCGATGCTGATAATTAGCACGTTAGCATGCTAACGCGTCACCGTCATGAATCTGACGTTAGCATTTAGCTCAAAGCACCACCGCGTCTCATCAGAGGTGGAAGAAGCACTCGGATCATTTACTTCAGTAGAAGTACTACAACTGGTACTAATACCACAACTTAGAAATACTGGTAGAAGTAAAAGTCCTGCATTTAAAAAGTTACTCAGTAAAATCACAAAGTATTATCAAATATACTTAAAAAGGTCCGGTGTGGAACATTGAGAGGGATTTATTTATAATCATATGAATAAGTTTGTTTTCTTTTGTGTTTAATCACCTGAAAATAACAATTGTGTTTTCGTTATATTTCTTAGTTTTATATATCAAATATACTTTCCACATCATTCTTTGTTATGACAGATAATTATTTTTGCACATCCTGCACATTTTAAAAGTTATATTCTCCATATTTTTATAGTATTTATTTGTATTTGTAATGTACATTTTCCGACTGCATATATATGTTTCTTGACTTTTGAACGTGACAGTATTTAGATTTAATTTATTTACTTTGCAAAATTTAAACAATAAAATAAAAATAAACAAACATAACAGAGATAAATAATATCACAGAGCAAACAATCCTCCACTCATATAATATCACAATGTTACAATATTACAGAGAACATCACATGAATATGCATGAGATCAGACTTATTGTTTATTCGCTCTTAATGTTTATTGTTGCACCAATAATCTGAACCTGTAAAGTAACAAGTAGCCGTAAAATGGAAATACTCAAAATAAGTACAAGTGTACTCGCGTACAGTACTTGAGTACACTGTCTAGTTATATTCCACCACTGCTGCTGTTTGACATCATGTCGTCGTTACACAAATGATTTATTTTATTTGTTACGTCTCTATTGTCCCTGACTAACTGTGTTTTTTTAAGATATAATAGTTAATCTGTGTGTTTTGTGTCGATCAACACGAGTTCCCATCAAACCTGAGACAACAGAGACAAATAGTAATAATATAAAGTAATAATAATGAAACTCTTCTTACCGGAGCTCCGAGCCGCAATGAGAGCCGGTGAAGTCCGGTGCAAAGTCGAGTTCAAACCAAAACTGAAATGTGAGTCTAAAGATAAAGAAGATTAAATCCCTGCAGAGCATGAGCTCGCTGATAAATTCAAGTTCACCGCAGTTCAGCTGCAGAACACAAACACAGATGAGAGATTGTAGAGGAGGACGTGTCGTCACACGTTGAACATTCTGGCCTTCGGTGTTTTCAAGCTGTTGCATTAAAACCTGTTTATGTAAGAAAAATAGTCAAAGTTGTTTTTTAATTTAAAAAAATGGTGCGTTCACATCTTAGATATGAAGCTTCTAAATCAGATCTGATTCATAAACTCATGTTTACAATGTTTACTGAGGTAATAAATCAAGAGAGAAGTAGAGTCATTTTCTCATAGACTTCTATACAACCAGAGGAGTCGCCCCCTGGTGGACACTAGAGAGAATGCAGCTTTAACACATGAAGCTTTGACACTAACAACGTGTTCAGCAGACCTCAGAGCAGCTTCTTTCTTCTGGCTGTGAAACTCATAAATTCGTCCTCCACATATAATATAGTTGTTTTATTATGTAGTAAAATTAGACTACAATGTGCATTCCGTTGAGGAACCCTGCTGCAATAAAACAACCTCATAAATAACGTGTGCAATCTTAAGCGTCACATGATGTAACGGAGCAACATTAAATCCATTATTACAAAATGAAATATGAGGAGACAGGAATGTGTCTTTGGCTCGTCTGATCCTCTGACGTCCGTCCTGCTTTGCACACAGCTGCACTTTATTTCACTGATTACATCTGAAGGTGATCGTGAGACTGGATCTCCAGAGGTCATTATAAATATGAACAAATGGCTTTTAGAAGGTTTATTTTTTCAATCCACTTCACCAATTTAGATTTATTTTCTGTTGGTTCGTTACATCAAATCTCAATAAAAACACATTTTACTTTCAGGCTGTAATTCAACAAAATAAACATTTATTGAAATAAAAAGCAGACTTCATTTTGATTTTGCAGCACATACCTTTATTTACCATCTCACTCTATGAGGGTTACTGATGAACGTTTACTTTATATTTCCCTTTTTCACCAGTTTCCCAAAACAACAACACGTTCTTCTCTCCGCTCCGTCTCCGGCGCCCCGACAGAAACGTCTGTTATCTTTAATATTTTAACATTTTACACTAGTCATTTTAGTTTTGTTCATTTTAGATCTACAGGAAAATGTGATTTTTAATAATAATAATAATAATATAAAAAATTGGGTTCCTTTCATTCTTCCATCACTGGAAGTATTTTATAACAGAGAATTAAATGTAAATCATTTTAAGGATTATTTTCTGCTTCCTTATCTTTTTTTTTTTTTTATTGTTGTTTTTGAAAATAATTTAAATAATCTGAGAATGTTTTTATCAGCTCATCAGCTGTCACGCTGATGTTAAAGCGGTTGGTTTCTGCAGGACGCCGACGACAAGAACGAGTTTAAATCAACGTGAGAACAAACGTTAAAAAACATCTTTTGGTCTGAAGTTAAAACACCGTCATCACTTTAAAGATAATAAGTGCCAAAGAGAGCAAGAATAACTTCATAAATAAAGACAATAGAAGAAGAATACAACGGTTAAAAGGATTATTAATAACCAACTTTAAACACTGGCCTCAGAAAGACACGTTTGTTCAACAGAATATGAAAAGAAACAATAAAAATACATTAAGTATCTGTGACTGCAAACAGCACCAGGTCAACAGACGACCTCTGATGTTAAATACGAATGTTTTTATGTTCTTCAGCTCATTAAATGCTCAAATTTAACAGTCGATTTAAAGTTTGTCTCCCAGTCTCTTTAGAACGAACTCACCACATCCTGCTGACATTCAGGGTTCCAGCTCTGACTCACTTCTTTACTTTTTGAACAATATTAGCATCTTTCAAAACAATCTCAATCAAAGGTCATGAACCCAGATTGAGGAATAGGAGCCGTGTGCAGATAGAAGGTCCGTTCTGAAGAGATCGTGTGTTTGATTTCCAGAAGCGTTCGTGTTTGAACCCTACGTGACGACGTCTACATGCACACATTAATATTCCACTATTATTCCCAGCATGGCAACATTCTGGATTTGATGCAATGATTAAAGAATCAAAGAGTCCAACACGTCCTCCAGCTCTGGAACACGCTGAGAAACATCCGTTAGCTCCCGATGTTCACTTTGACGTGTTTAGACGAGATGAACGACGTGTCGGAGCGTCGATCGTTCATCTGAACATGAACGGCTGAAGGATTATTAGTGGAATATTAATTTTCATTCAGCGATGTAAATAGATTAACAGGAATATTGTCTTTTTCAGAATAACCCAGAACATTTGGTTCACGTTAACGTAGACTACATTCATCACGTCCCTCAGACGTGGACTTATCCTCTCTTGCTTTGCCGTTTGAGGAAGATCATTTTGAACATGGTGACCTCATGAAGTTTGTCTGGTCCACTGAAACCAGCAGCTACACAACGACTTCTACCTTCTTTTTACTTTTTCATTCCCTTTTTCTTTTCTCTCGTAATGCCACGAAAAAGAACCAAAGGTCTCGTCTCTTTCTTTCACATCCTGTCACAGTTCTGAGAAAGAGTCGAAGGAATGTGTGAAAGTCCATTGATGCTAATTCTCCTGGTGGACTGACCTGGTCCCGGCCCCCCCGGTCCCCCCGGTCCCCCCGGTCCGGCTCCTCCCTGCAGGGTTTGGGTCAGGCTAACTTGGGCGGTGCTGAAGGAGGTTATACGGCCGCTTCCAGCGATCTGGAGGTTGACCGTGGTGGCATAACTGGTCTTCTGGTTCTTGGTCGGAGACAAAAGGGCGAAGGGTAGCGGGGAGGCACTCGGGGGCGAGGGGGGAGGGATTGAGGGAGGAGGAGGCGTTGAGGATTGGTAGCGGTGGTGGTGCTGGTAGGGGGCAGGTGAAGGGGAGGCGGACAGGAGCCTGCATGAGGAGGAGGAGGAGGAGGAGGAGGGGCGGGCAACATAGGCGCAGATTAGCTGGCTGCGACAATCCCCCACCTGGACCTCCGGTTCCCCCCACCCGGTCTGGCTATCCGATAACACCGGAGAGGAGAGGAGGGCGTGGGGGAGAGAGGAGAGAGGGGGAGGAGGAGAGGAAGAGGTGGTGGAGAAAGCGGCACTGAGGACATCGCTTTCCCTGTATTTGTTTGAAAGCTCTCGCACATCCGGCCAGGGCACGCTGGTGAAGTGCTGCCCGCCGAGGGCGGCGCCCGTCCCCGGGTTGAGCCGGGCGGGCGAGAGCGGGGATCGAAGCCCCGCTCGGGGGCTGAGGCAGGACGGCGAGCCGCCGTACGAGGACCACCCTCTCCTCGGACTGGTCGGACAGGACTCGTGCCGGTCGAAGAGGCCTCGGCCGCCACCGCTGAAACCGAGGGACCTGCTGCTGCCGTCGGCCCAAGAACGGCGAGCTCCACTGGGGTTGCTCCCGGCGGGGCTGGGGGGTCCGTCGGCCATGATGGAGGAGGAGCGAGACCTCCGGAGGGTTTGGGAGGGTGCAGGAGGGTACAAAGAAGAAGCGGGAAAAGAAGCGTTCTCCAGCTTCGGCGATTCTAGTGAGGAAGGAAAGGAAGGCGAGGGAGTAGAGGAGGAGGACGCGTATTTGGGGTTTCTAGGTTGAGGCGTCGCCACGTTATTGGTCCAAACGTTCACCGACACGCCGATGGGAGGCGGGGAGAGGATTCGAGGGCTGAGACACGAAGAGGACTGCCCGAACGCTGACCTGGGCAGCTCCAAAGTGAGGCCTAGCGGGTTGTGGGAACTAGCGCCTCGTGCACTCCGAGGGTGGGGGGGCTTGTTCGCCATGGGGGAGGTGTAATTGTGTTGGGGAGGTGGGGAGCAGAGGCGGGTAAAAGAGGCCGGGGTCGGAGAGGGTTGGGACGACGGGGATTGAACTCGTGAGCTGGGTTCGGATGCGGAGAAAGGCCGAGCCACGCGATTGTGTGACCCGGACCAGAGGGGATCCGGAGTTCGCGGGGTCACCGCGGCGTTGGTGCTACCGTTAGCTAGCAGCTTGTTACCAATCACCGGGTTTATAGCAGCTAAGCTAACGCTATTGTTGTTATTGTTGTTTGCGTTGGAGTCAGTTTTGGAGTGGAGGAAAGAGGGACGAGGGGAAGGAGAAGAAGGCAGACGACGGGTCATGGACGAGGAAGGGGAGCATTGGGGAAGAGGAGGAGAAGGAGGCGGCATGAGAGACGGAGAAGGACAAGAGGACCAGAGAGAGGACAGGGGACCGCGGGGATGTTGGTACCCGTCTTTGGTGCACCCTAGCTGGGCGTATGCGGGCACGCTGGAGCCCTGCTGACCGGGAGGAGGTTTAGGTGACGGGGAGCGCCGGCGCAGATGAGAGGACGGCAAGGAAGCTGCGGAGGCGGGGCTTTGGTTTGTGGGCGGGGCTTGTTGCAGGGCACTGTTCTTTTTCGCCATGCTCTGGCTGATGGACTGGCTAATACAGGAGGCGGCTAAGGATCTGGTGAACGCAGAGGAGGAAGGAGCAACGGGGGAGGAGCGCAGAGAAGAAGAAGAAGACGATGGTGGCGTAGGGGAGGAAGGAGGAGCTGCTTGCATGGAGGAAGACCTCCCAGAGGAAGATGGAGTGGGAGAGAAACAGGGAAGAGCCCTGGAGACGTTGCTCAGGGAGGTGTCTTGAGCGGCGGGAGAAGATGCTGGAACAACCCTGAACGGTGAGGAGCAGGGAGGTGCTCGGACAGAAGAGGAGGACGAAGGGAGTGCTTTAACAGGGGAGGGGGAGCGGTGCCTGAAGCTGGGTCTGAAGGCTGAGGAGGGGGCCGTGGTGAGGTCCGAGTCCGGTCCAGGAGGGGCATCGGTTGGGGGCGGTCTCTCCACCAGGTTCTCCAAGGAGGGTCTGGAAGGTGGGCGGCTGGTGGGGGGGGATCGTGAGTCCTGGTGGTTTGCCTCCCTGGAACTGACAGAGAAGCATAGATTACTAGGACGGTTAAAGCAACGAGCAGCACTGGAAAATTCTGTTTTATTTTAATTTAGTAAAAAAGGTTTTCACCACCAAGAAGTAGAGATTTAGTTTTTTTAGGACATAAATGACTGATAGGACGGAGGAATCATAAACCATTGCAGCTAAATCCAAAACCAAAGCTTTCTTAGTTGACGAGAAACATTGCGGTTGAGAGAAATGTCTTGAATCTCAGTGGGTGAATAAAAAAACAATCTGAATCGGTTCCCGTAAGAAACGATGTCAATGTTTTGCTTTGGTATTTAATTTCAGTCCCAAGAAATGTTGTAAACTAATCTCTAAACGGGAAGAAGTGGAAGATGGGAAAGTATAAATGAGTAATTCCTGGGGCCTCGTGGTTTATGGAAAGTAGTTGGTTGGGTTTTGTTTCGGGGACTGAACACTCGAGCTGGAGAGAAGATGATGTTAACATCTGGAAAACATTCTTTATCCTCCGATTAAAAAACACTCTTCCAACCCTTTAACAAGGAACGAACGGATTGATGAGCTCAGAGTTTTATCACATGAACACTTCATCACTCTACATGACAAACATTACTTCACAAACCTTTTGTGAGGCGATTAGTTGTGTAACGGACCGTTGTAGATCCGTACTGATCCCCCTCACAGTTTAACGTTAACATCACAGTGTAATTAAAGTTTTACTGACTCAGTAAAACTTGTGTTTCTAGTCTCTGATCATGTTTCATTGTAAACAACCAATCAGTGTTTAGACCAGCAGGAGGAGAGCTAGTAACGTTTAGCTAGTAAGGTTTCATTGATGTTGTTTTAAATATTGTGGATGAAGACGGTGAAACAGAGGAGCCCCGAGGCTCATTCCTGAAAACACATCCTGATCTGTTTCCGTCACAAGAGGAAAGATGACGACGTCTCTCTGAGATTAAAAACACATGTCTGGGTTTAATCTCTGTTGTTAGGATCATGCTGAGTCAGGGTTCAGGATCAGGTTTATATCGACTGAGGAGAATCTGTAAACATCTGCTTCCTGATACTAAACATCTGTTAAGAAGTGGGTAGTGCCGCCCCCCCAGAAACAGGGTTCTAAAAGGGAACCGGTTCTAAATGAGTAAAACCTGGAGTATTAAGGTCCAGAGTTAACGGTTCTGTTATCAGTTTCCACCTCGAGGCCTTGTAACATTTCAGGTCAAATTATATTATTTGATTTGATCAAAAACAATAAATAGAAATGTGAAAAATATCCAAAAGATGTCCTAAAATTATTAGTGAAATAATTGTGGGAAAATTCAGAAAAATTCAGAAAAATTCAGAATATGTGCAAATGTTACATTAATCGTCATTAATGTAAATAAACATAATTTATCAAATATTTATAAAAAAATGTAGAGAAAATATTAGTAATATACGTTGAAATAAATAGTGAAATATGTCTGAAAGATATGTGAAAAAAAAGAAATAAATTGTGGGAGATATTGATGAGGTAACTTTAGTGATGTCATAGGGTAGTGATGTCATACGTTAGTGATGTCATACGGAGTTTGATCATCAATGAAACATAACCAATGAGATCATTGATCAGCTGAGAATGTGTTTTAAAGATTTTAGAACTTCTTGTGTTGCTGCTCAAGAAAGTTGTTTACAGACAAGAATAACAAAGAAACGTGGATTCTTTTCTTAATTAATTAAACCAATAAGAACCAATAAGAGTTCTCGTGTCTATAAAAGCTGCCACAGACTCACCAGGTGTTAGACAGAGCCCGTCTCCCCGTAGTAGCCGGCAGGTCCTCCGGCCTCCGGCTGGTGAACGTCGGCAGACAGTCTGCGGTTTCTGTGACCGCGTGAGTAGAACGGCGTCCCGGTTCTCCCGAGGATCCGCAGTAAGACGTCTCTTCCGTAAAGATCACGGACGAACCGAGCAGAAGCATCCTGGTCTGTGACGAGGATTCTTCTGTCTTTGGCCCCGCCTCCTCCGGGTGAAGCGGTCCCCTCTGGGTCTGATCCACCACGGGTACCGGGTCAGGCACCGGCTCTCCGTCTACGGTGAACACACCTCTGTGGAGAGGACGTCCGCTGGTCTCTTCTCTGTCGTTGGAGGAATCCCTCTGTGGGTCGATGAGAGCGGAGAGACGTCTCGGCTCAGAGTCGACCGGCCGGGTGATGAAGTCCACAGATGTTGAGGGAGCAGAGCGTCCATCACTCAGCTCAGACCTGCAGGAGAATCAGAGTCTTTAGGGTCCAAGTCAAAGGGGGTCAGATTCCTACTGTAAAACCAAACAGCATGATGATCTACATCAAGGACAACCAGGGTCCAAAATACAGGTTTTAACATGTCAGAGTCTCTAAAATCACAAGACAATTATTTATCACTTGCTGTTTTAAATTACTTTTTAAAACACATTTTTACAGACGCTTTTCTGTTTTATCTTATTTTTTTAATTATTATTCTTTTTTTAATCGTATGGAATGTGTCGCTGATCTTTCTGTTGTTGGTTTTATTTCCTTTTGCTGTTTTGTCTCTCAAAGCACTTTGTAAACTCTGTTTTTAAGGGTGCTTTATAAATAAAGTTCATATTATTATCATGTTGTGCGGATTGTAAAGCCCTCTGAGACAAATTTGTGATTTTGGTTTATAAACAAATACAATTTAATCTCTGCTTCAAAAAACCTTTTTTCAACCATATTTAATCAAATTGACCCCAATGATGACTGAGATAAAAAGATGTTTTATTAAACGTTTAGTTGTTGAAATAATAGTCTATAATGATGGTCAGTCAAACTTTATGTCACACTCTGATGGTTAAACTGTGTCATTAATCTGTCCGTTAAACCTCTATTTACTGTAAATATGATCCACTCACCTCTCTCTTTTCTCTCTCTCCACAGGTTCTGGATGAATCTCCCCGTTTTGATTCAGGTCTTCTTCTCTCCCCGAGGACGACGTGGAGCACAAGTCCCCGAACTCTGTGACGCTACGATCCAAGTTCATGGTCGACGTCAACGGGCTCTGACCTTCAGCTCGTGTTGTGACGTGATGTTCGGACGCTGCAGAAGTAAACGACGAGTCAGAGGAGTTGAACCGGCGGTTGCAGCCGGGCGGGTTCTCTCTGGACGTCTGGAGGTTGTCACTCGACCTGCAGTCTCTTTCTTTGGCTAAAGCAGAGATGAAGTCTCTGGGTCTGGAGAGCGTGACTCCGTTGGTCTGGTGGTGACACGCCGGCTGCTCTTTGACAAATGCGTGACCGGACAGCAGAGGATCACAGGGGTTCATCACCGTCTCCTGGAAATCTGGAAGAGAACCATCGAGAGCAAAACACCTGAGTAATGGATCATAGATGACCAGAAAGAAATGAGTTCTTATGGTTATTTTGTCCGTCACCATCTTGTTTTTTTGCAACCAGTGAACAGGAAGTGACCACATCTGGACTGAGGAGGAGTGACGTAGAGACGCCGTATACGTCTCTGGTAGAGACCTGTCAATCACTGTGTAGCCCCGCCCCTAAAGCATCCCCTGCTTTATGGTCTGTGTGACTCTAAATGGACCATCATGTACTAAATGAACATCATGCTGTATTGAAGAAGACTTGAAACTAGAGATTGAGACCATAAACTCATGTTTACAATGTTTACTGAGGTAATAAATCAAGAGAGAAGTAGAGTCATTTTCTCATAGACTTCTATACAACCAGAGGAGTCGCCCCCTGGTGGACACTAGAGAGAATGCAGCTTTAACACGTGAAGCTTTGGCTTCACTTTTTCTTTTCTTTTCAAGCATTTAAGGCCTTCCTTGTAAAATCCTTCGACATGTTGATAGTGTTTTTATCAGTCAACTATTTGTGACAGTTATGTCTGAAAAGTGTGCCAAGTAACAACAAATTCTAGAATAAACTACGCTTAAGGGTTGCAATGGTATCCAGTTACAAGAAAACTGGTCGTTGTATCTTAGAAGACGTACCGTTTGTCAGGCTCTCCGCTCTCTGTATCGTCCTCTCCTCCTGGATCATCCGGTCCTCCCGGCTCGTGGTCTGGGTCTGGTACCGGCTGTAAGTCTTGGTCTGGTTCTGGCTTTGGTAATGTGTCTGACTCCACAGCTGGCTTTTAGTTTGGATCTGTGATTGCTGCCCGGTTTGGGTTACTTTGGTCTCGGAGTGGGTCTCTGATTGACTGACTTCCTTCCGGTGTTGTGTTTGCTGCCGGTACTTAGTCGGGTTCTGTATTTGAGTCTGTGATTGAATGGACTGGCTTTCGGTTTGGGTTTGAGTTGAGTATCCAGACGGTCTACCTGAGCCCCATGATTGGTTCCATACATTGCTGGCCCGTTTCTGATGCAGGGGGACCTTCATGGTGCTGGCTTTGGCGCTGTACATGCGGGCCATAGTTTGGACCTTGCTCAGAATGCGCTCTGAGTTTTCCATCAGCATGGAGTCCACCACGGGGCCGGCCTCAAATAACCCAATACCGGCTACGTCCGACCTCATGCCCTCAAACAAGACCCGGTTGGCGGTGACAATCCTGGAGTGGCGGGACCATCGACCCACTTTAATCTGACTGGGAAGACCTTCAAGGTTCCAGCTGGTTCTTTCTAGGTCTCTGTGTGTGGTGGACTGAGCCTTGGCCTCAGTTTTTTGACACTGCTCGGTAGCTGGCAGAGGAGTAGGCGGTTCAATATGGCTTTCATTTGGTTCTGCCAGCCCTGCTGGGTTCGGTTCATGTCCATTCATAACAACTGGGTTTCCAGCACTGGTTTTGATTGGTTCATCTGTGCACTTGTGCTGTTCGGTAACAGTCGGTTCTTCTCCTGGCTGTGAATGTCCACCAGGCTCTCCGGTAGCCATAACGCTCGTCTGCTGTTCTTCCAGCGCTTCCTCCGATGGTCCTTTGCAAACTTTTCCATCTTTGCCCGGAATCTCAGCCTCTTCTTCAACGGAACGGTTTGGACTCGACTGCAGATTCATTTGGTTTGGAGTCTCCTTGTCCTGAATCTCGGTAGAGGTTTGACTTTCAGCATCAAAATCCAAAGAGCTGATCAGTTCCTCAGCTTGTACATCAC
Source organism: Pholis gunnellus (assembly GCF_910591455.1). NCBI lineage: Eukaryota > Metazoa > Chordata > Actinopteri > Perciformes > Pholidae > Pholis > Pholis gunnellus. The sequence goes on from NC_136535.1 coordinate 26,524,066, forward strand.
TCTCTAAATCTGCTGAGGGTGGAGTGATGGAAGAGATCTCTGGATCTGCTTCCGTTGTTTCACACTTGCATCGTCCGCTCTCTGGCTCCCCCTGGTGTCCACTCACGTCAAAGCGCGATACGGACTCCTTCACCAAGCCGGATGGGATTTGTGAGAAACTGTTTCTCCTTCTCTGTGACACTCCTTCTCCTCGTTCGTCGTCGTGGTCTTCTTCCTCCTCCTCCTTCTCCTCTGCTTCGTCCTCTTCGGCCTCGGCTGCCGCTTCGTAGTAACTCCGGATCTTTTCGATGATCTTCTTGTCTCGCTTGGTGAGGTGGGAGCCTCTTGAGCGTGGCTGGCCGTGGGATGGGTGAGGAGGGGGATCCGGATTTGGGGAGGAAGTGGTGGTTTCAGTGATCACCTCTTCCCTGGGCGACTGACAACTCTTTCTTTCTTCCTCTTCTGAGCCGGAGGGATGAAGATCTGATGCATGGATGATAATCTCTTCTCCTTCATCCCTTGTTTCCTCCTCTCCTTCCTCTTTTCCTAACACTTGTCCTTCTGTCTCTCCACCCTCCTCCACTCCCTTCTCCACTTCACTTGCTGCATCTTGGATTTCCTGGACTTCATTCGTAGTCCTCTCATTTTCAAGACCGCTTTCCCCTCCAGGGTCACCAGGCTGACTTTTGAAGGTGCCGTCATTCTCGGCCTCTGCTCTTTCCTGCTCCTGGTGCATTGTGGGTCTTTGTTCTGGACAGGAGGGGCAGGGGACCGGGGGCAGTGGGCAGGTGAAGTTGGTCTGGATGGATGGAGGCCGACTCTCTTTGGGCTGATCCAGAACGTGCTCCTGGAAGAAAAGTAAGACAATGAAAATGACTCTAATATGAACATTAGCATGAATAGCAGCAGGAGTTGTACAAACAGACATTTTGGAGGACAAAATTACTTCTAAAAATATGTAAAAAGTCATATTGGGATTAATCACTCAAGTCAATAAAAGTGTGGCATAGCTTAATCAATGCACCAGAACAAGTAAACAGTTTAAGATTTGTGGGTTAGTTGGACATCAATTAATGGACAATTCATGGTCCCCTGTGGATGAATCATAATGGTGTTGGTGTCCCCCTGACCTTAAAGAAGTACATCAGGCCCTTACATACAAGAAATATCATCATCTAACAAGACAGATTGTCATTAAATCTTCTGGAAACAATTCATGCTTCCCAGATGACGAACCCCAAATTGAGTGAACCTATATGTGAACCTATATGTGAACCTATACACAAATGTTTTGTGAAAAACTTTTATATTTTGGTGTTTTAAGTATAAGACTGCTTGCAGCGCTTTGAACTGGTTTGTATTAAATTTGGTGCAGTTATTACAGTAAATTACAGTAGATTACGGTAGATTACAGTATATTGCGGTATATTACGGTATATGATGGTAGATTACGGTAGATTACAGTAGATTAAATGTGATATTGGTGAATCGGGTGGTGAATCTGGTTGACGGCATAGTTGAGTAGATATAGAGTAAAATGCAGTGTTTTCTCACCGTTGTGTCGGTGTGGATGGCGGTGAGTCCGTCTCTGGCTCTGCTCTGGTTGATGAACTCCAGGATTTCTTCTGTGATTGACAGCGTGGGAGGAGCGCTGAGGGGAGTCAACTCCTCTTCATCCTCTTCCTCCTCATTCGGAATAGAATAGAAAAGAACACATTGTTATTTTTTCCCAACCAGTGAACAGGAAGTGACCATATCTGGACTGAGGAGTGACGTAGAGACCTGTCAATCACTGTGTAGCCCCGCCCCTAAAGCATCCCCTGCTTTATGGTCTGTGTGACTCTAAATGGACCATCATTTACTAAATGAACGTCATGCTGTATTGAAGAAGACTTGAAACTAGAGATTGAGACCATAAACTCATGTTTACAATGTTTACTGAGGTAATAAATCAAGAGAGAAGTAGAGTCATTTTCTCATAGACTTCTATAGGACCAGAGGAGTCCCGTATCAGTTAAGTACCTCCTCCTCTCGGTTTGGTCTCAGTTGTGGTTCGGTCCTCTCGGCCTCCACCTCGATGACGGAGGACGCCAGTGTGCTGCTGCTGCCCGCTGAGCCCAGACCGTCTGCCTGGCTCAGCTCGCCGTCGCTGCCCGTCTGCTGCAGAAACAACACCAAGACGGTCACCTCTTCACCTTACTGGCTAATGTTGACGTCATCGTATTAACTGTGAGCTCATGTTGTGGCGCCATATTTGTACAAATGCTTTGTCTGTACATCATATCTAGATTCTATTTTTCAAATGATCCATTCCTGTCTATGCAGGAAGTATACATCACACTAAACGGTTAGAAACCGTAATCCAGGAGGAAATATAGATCAATATATGCTTGATATTTTGCAGTTTTTTGTGAAAGTGATTTTGTCGGAGACACTCTTACCTTCAGAGCTGCAGGATTCCACGGTTGGAGGGAGAAAAGAAGAAGAGGAGCAGAAGAAGAAGAGGAGGTGGGAGCAGAGGGACAGAGATGTTATTATTGTTCAGTCTCCGCACAACAGCAGAAGTAAATCCATGTGAGAATGTCTCTGATCTCTTGTCTTAAAGGTCAGCCGGTCTGTTTACCGTAACAGCATCAGCACATTAATATAACAAACACCAGCTTCTTCAACTGAGCAGCATTCTTTACACTTTGTTACAACAAAGAGCGATCGGTCGACCCGCTCACGGCTGTTCTCTGTCCTGGAACTCCCCGCTGACGTCAGGACAGCAGAGTCGCTGCCCGTCTTCCATCAGGACGAACACGCTCGACCCTGAGCCTTCCTCTCAGCACTGTGTGCTCATGCTAGTGTGTTTCTGTACGTTATGCTCTTGAACACTATGTTGAACACACTGATTGTAAGTCGCTTTGGATAAAAGCTAAATGACTGTAATATGATGTAACATCTTTGTCACTTTTACTGCATAAAACAAATATTACAAACTCTTATTTTATAGCTGAGTCATCGTTCTCACCGTTTGGATGAAACGCTGCTTCGATGTCTTTCGCCGGAGCTGGAAGAGAAACAAAGACTTCACTCAGTTTGCTGACAGCTCATTGGTCGTCATCGCTGCATCCTGTTATTCTGAACGGCAGCGAGTGGAGACGCTCTCTTGTCGTGACGTGTCATAATCTCATGAACTTTGAAACACAGCTGAACATCTGGAAGTCACTGAAGAATACAAAAGTGATGAATCATGACGAGTTCATGAGGAGAATCCGACTCCACTCTGACTAAACTACGTAATCCTGAGGCGACGGAGGTTAGATTCTTCTTTTTAACTGTTTAATAATCATCAGACCAGCTTCTTTTATCGTCATGATGCTCGTTGTTATGAGAATTTGTTTATTGACAGTTTGCTTTATTTACTGTTGATTTTATTTCATATTCTTGTTTCTTGTTTTAAACTTATTTGTTTGAAGTAAATAAATACACATCAAATGAAACGTAAGGAATGTTACCGTCATCATGAATCCCATGACTTTATGTTTGAGTATAATTGTTAAACTTGTGTGTTTTCATGTTGCGCCACTTTAAATGTTGCCGCTGAAAGGAATTGTGGGTCAGCATTCGCTCCTTTCCTTTCGTAAAGGAAGGTCCAGTGTTTCCTCTGCTAAAGGAGATAGGAAAGGAAGCATTGATGCATCTTTCCTTAACATTCAGAGGATTCAAACTAATGAGGACGCTTCCTGAGCAGGTGACTGTCTCCTGGTCCGTCTGTAGGGCACAGAGGCCACGTGGACTCTTACTGGACCGTGGTGGTCTACCTGACTGTCTCCTGGTCCGTCTGTAGGGCACAGAGGCCACGTGGACTCTTACTGGACCGTGGTGGTCTACCTGACTGTCTCCTGGTCCGTCTGTAGGGCACAGAGGCCACGTGGACTCTTACTGGACCGTGGTGGTCTACCTGACTGTCTCCTGGTCCGTCTTTAGGGCACAGAGGCCACGTGGACTCTTACTGGACCGTGGTGGTCTACCTGACTGTCTCCTGGTCCGTCTGTAGGGCAGGTTCCCCTCCAGCAGCAGCGGCAGACTCTTCCTGGACTTGTCAGGTGTGTACATGAGCAGCTCTGGAGGCTCTGGAGGGACAAACGGAGACAAGAACACCTGCTGAAACACTGGAACCAAGTGAGTCTCTGGTTCTAGTTTCTGTGTACATTTAATATTATATATTGTAGTATTCCAGGCTGACCACACGTGTGTTTTATGTAGTTCTGTGTCGCCATGCTTCCTGTTTGACGGGACATTACTGTGAATTCTGTTTGAGGTGTTTCTAGTTCTTCGTGAGTAAGGAGGAGACGACTGACCCTGACCTGACTGACGTCGTCCTCTGTAGAAGCCGTGGACGTCGTCCGGTCGCGGCGACGCGGAGTTCTTCTTCAGGTTCACCTGATCGAACTGAGGAGCTGGAACACAGGAAGTGATGTCACCTCGTTCACACAACAGCTGTTCAGAGTCCGCTGATGGACTTTATGCATCGTTAGCGATAAATGTGTGAACTCACATTGACAGAAGTTGTCTCCGAGGACCTGTCTCGCCTGGAAAGAATGAGAATCAGAAAACATCGGTTCAACTTCAGGAGAACTTGATAAGAGACAGAAGACAAACGTCTCACTTCATAACGAGGACTAAGAGACAGAAGACAAACGTCTCACTTCATAACGAGGACTGAGAGACAGAAGACAAACGTCTCACTTCACAACGAGGACTAAGAGACAGAAGACAAACGTCTCACTTCACAACGAGGACTAAGAGACAGAAGACAAACGTCTCACTTCATAACGAGGACTAAGAGACAGAAGACAAGCGTCTCACTTCACAACGAGGACTAAGAGACAGAAGACAAACGTCTCACTTCACAACGAGGACTGAGAGACAGAAGACAAGCGTCTCACTTCATAACGAGGACTGAGAGACAGAAGACAAGCGTCTCACTTCATAACGAGGACTAAGAGACAGAAGACAAACGTCTCACTTCATAACGAGGACTGAGAGACAGAAGACAAGCGTCTCACTTCACAACGAGGACTAAGAGACAGAAGACAAGCGTCTCACTTCATAACGAGGACTAAGAGACAGAAGACAAACGTCTCACTTCATAACGAGGACTGAGAGACAGAAGACAAGCGTCTCACTTCATAACGAGGACTGAGAGACAGAAGACAAGCGTCTCACTTCACAACGAGGACTAAGAGACAGAAGACAAGCGTCTCACTTCATAACGAGGACTAAGAGACAGAAGACAAACGTCTCACTTCATAACGAGGACTAAGAGACAGAAGACAAACGTCTCACTTCATAACGAGGACTAAGAGACAGAAGACAAACGTCTCACTTCACAACGAGGACTGAGAGACAGAAGACAAACGTCTCACTTCACAACGAGGACTGAGAGACAGAAGACAAACGTCTCACTTCACAACGAGGACTAAGACACAGAAGACAAGCGTCTCACTTCACAACGAGGACTAAGAGACAGAAGACAAACGTCTCACTTCACAACGAGGACTGAGAGACAGAAGACAAATGTCTCACTTCACAACGAGGACTAAGAGACAGAAGACAAACGTCTCACTTCACAACGAGGACTAAGAGACAGAAGACAAACGTCTCACTTCATAACGAGGACTGAGAGACAGAAGACAAACGTCTCACTTCACAACGAGGACTAAGAGACAGAAGACAAACGTCTCACTTCACAACGAGGACTAAGAGACAGAAGACAAGCGTCTCACTTCACAACGAGGACTGAGAGACAGAAGACAAACGTCTCACTTCATAACGAGGACTAAGAGACAGAAGACAAACGTCTCACTTCACAACGAGGACTAAGAGACAGAAGACAAACGTCTCACTTCACAACGAGGACTAAGAGACAGAAGACAAACGTCTCACTTCACAACGAGGACTAAGAGACAGAAGACAAACGTCTCACTTCACAACGAGGACTAAGAGACAGAAGACAAACGTCTCACTTCACAACGAGGACTGAGAGACAGAAGACAAACGTCTCACTTCACAACGAGGACTAAGAGACAGAAGACAAACGTCTCACTTCATAACGAGGACTAAGAGACAGAAGACAAACGTCTCACTTCATAACGAGGACTAAGAGACAGAAGACAAGCGTCTCACTTCATAACGAGGACTAAGAGACAGAAGACAAACGTCTCACTTCATAACGAGGACTGAGAGACAGAAGACAAACGTCTCACTTCACAACGAGGACTAAGAGACAGAAGACAAGTGTCTCACTTCATAACGAGGACTAAGAGACAGAAGACAAACGTCTCACTTCACAACGAGGACTGAGAGACAGAAGACAAGCGTCTCACTTCATAACGAGGACTAAGAGACAGAAGACAAACGTCTCACTTCACAACGAGGACTGAGAGACAGAAGACAAACGTCTCACTTCATAACGAGGACTAAGAGACAGAAGACAAACGTCTCACTTCATAACGAGGACTAAGAGACAGAAGACAAGCGTCTCACTTCACAACGAGGACTAAGAGACAAAAGACAAACGTCTCACTTCACAACGAGGACTAAGAGACAGAAGACAAACGTCTCACTTCATAACGAGGACTAAGAGACAGAAGACAAACGTCTCACTTCATAACGAGGACTAAGAGACAGAAGACAAACGTCTCACTTCATAACGAGGACTGAGAGACAGAAGACAAACGTCTCACTTCACAACGAGGACTGAGAGACAGAAGACAAGCGTCTCACTTCACAACGAGGACTAAGAGACAGAAGACAAGCGTCTCACTTCACAACGAGGACTAAGAGACAGAAGACAAACGTCTCACTTCACAACGAGGACTAAGAGACAGAAGACAAACGTCTCACTTCACAACGAGGACTAAGAGACAGAAGACAAGCGTCTCACTTCACAA
>NC_136535.1:26543485-26544631 GCF_910591455.1 Pholis gunnellus
ACGTTACATTCTGCTGGCTTCATTCTTTCCACCAGATGTTGGACTTGTGAGGTCCAACACTGATTATTGGTGATCAGGTCCAACTTGTTCCAGTTCATCCTAAAGGTGATGGATGGGGTTCAGTAGAATAACGTCTCTTCATGTGGCTGCCTTTGTCTAATTCTGCTACATTAAAGAGCATCTAGAGGCTCTATTAGCAGAAATGCTAATGCTACATTATGGAGAGGCTCACGTTACTGCAGTCTTGGAGTCGGAGGAGTGAGTGGAGGAGTGTTCAGGTGCACCGCTAGAGCTCAACACATTCTACACACACTGTCCCTTTAAGAGTCACGTTCACCAAACAACCTAACATGAACATGAAAGCTTTGCTATTAAATTGCGGGTTCTGCAGGATCCTTGTTTTTAGCACATCGACAACCACAGATAGAAAACAACAGAATCAGGTCGTTATTCCACAGAGCTCCAGTAGAACTCTGGTTCACTGAACCCATGAGTCACAGAGAGAAGAACCAGCAGACTGCTGCAGCTGCAGGACAGACTGAGAACTCTGTTCCCACAATCCATCCTCATCCTCCAGCCTGCCAAGTCCTAAGTACTGCTGCACACACACACACACACACACGCACACACACACACACACACACACACACACACACACACACACACATGCACGCACACGCACGCACGCACACACACACCTCTCTGAGCTCCAGCAGGAAAACTTCAGGAACAATCTGTGAGACGCTTTGTTTCTACTTCCTGTTGCAGATTTCGGTTGCCGGGCAGAAACACGAACAATAACTCAGGAAACATTTTACTGCTCAATATATTTTACTTCAGACAAACTGTAACATTACGGAGAGAAAGACATTAAAGATGAACCCAAGGTTCACTCTGAGAGAGAGAGGAAGTCCATTATCTATCTAAAGATAGGAGACAAGGAGAGGAGACAAGGAGAGGAGACAAGGAGACGAGACAAGGAGAGAATCCAAACAGCTGACGAGAGTTTAAAGAGGATCATAAATCTGGAGAGGAGACAAGAGAGGAGACAAGGAGAGACAAGTGAGGAGACAAGGAGAGAAGAGAAAACAAAGACAAGAGACAAGGAGAGGAGACAAGGAGAGGAGGAGGAACATAAAGGAAACC
>NC_136535.1:26547631-26582631 GCF_910591455.1 Pholis gunnellus
GAGTGCTGTCTGTGTAAAGACATTAAATCTACATAAAGTTTATTTATGTGAAGTCCTTCATATATGATGACATGTGTTTGTCTTCCTAAATCAACCTCAGTGTCGTCTGATTGGATGCAGCTGCTAAATTCAAAGGTTGTGTGTTTGAATCCCACCAAAGTGGACATTTAAGTAATTCATGATAAAAAGCAGCAGTGATATTTCAAGACTCCTTCATGCTAAGATAAGAGGGATTTACCACTAGTTACAGTCAAAGGTTGTTGGTTCAAGTCCCACCAGAGTCCAGCTTTATGTGCAGAATGGTGTGAACCTTTACAGTGTAGCATTATATATATATATAATATATATATAATATATATTATATATATAGTTGGATTAATCCCGTTTGGAAACATTATTGCTGACGGACTGTGGATGTGGGACACCTGCTTGAATTCATCCGTTCATGCTTAAAATAAGGAATCTTCTACAAATTAAACTCAAAGGTTGTGTGTTCGAGTCCCATCAGAGTCGACCTTTAGACCTTTAGATGCTGCATTTCATGACTAAAGGCAGTCGTGAACCTTGACTCTGTGGGATTCCTGCTTGAATGAATCCCTTCATGCTGAAATAATGAAGGGAGGTTTTGGATTTGAGTCCCTTCAAAGTCAAGTTTCACATGCAGCATGTTTTGAACCTTTACTTTGTAGAATTGTAGGCTGGATCATAGCCTTCTGTTTTCTGATCTTCTGTTTTCTGATGAATCTTTACCAGCTGTGAGCGACTCTGTGGTGCACTGCACTTTTAGTTGGACTCTAAGAAAGCAATTCAAAGGTTGCGAGTTCGAATCCCACCAGAGTCGACCTTTAGGTTTTGCAATTCATGATAAAAGGCTTAAATATTGCTGAAATAAGGAATTGACTATGAGTTTGAGATTTAAAGCAGCCTCATGTTATCTCAATATAACTGTTTAATCTGAGGATGAAGTCAGAGCTGTAGGATCTGACGGAGAGGAAGTTCCTCTCTTCATTGAATCCTGTTTTCTTTGTTCGTCTTTCCCTTCTTGTTCCCCAAATCAACTCTGCGACCCAAAAATCACCTCCTCCCCCTTTCCCTCCACATTCTTCTGTCGTCTTGTCCTTTCCTTGTCTCCTTCCTTATGCTCCTTCTCTCTTTCCCTTTAACAATTTTCATCCCCATTTTTTCAACGTTCTCCCCTTTTGTGTCCCCCAATCTCCCTTCAACCCCAAAGTTTACCCCCCCAGCCCCCTCACCCCCCCACTCATCTGTTCCTCCCCCATCTTTCTTCCCCCCCCCTCCCCCTCTGTTTCCTGTCCCACTTGGCTGCAGGTCAACAGCAGGATCCCGTCTCATGTTCACTTCCCCTCTTTCCTCTCTTAGAAAACAACAACAAAACAGAAAATATTCCACTTCTTTATGAGTTCATATCAGCATGTTCCCAGAAAGCTCTTGAGAAGAGAAAGAGAAAGAGAAGAAGAAGAAGAAGAAGAAGAAGAAGAAGAAGAAGAAGAAGAAAACAAGTTTTAATTAGTAAAAAACTGAATGAATATGTTTGATTGATCTCAGCTGCTTTAAGAGAAATTATTCGATAAAAGTTTACAGAGAAATGAGTTTAGTGACTCTTTCTGAGTTGCTATTATTCACACACACACACACACACACACACACACACACACACACACACACACACACACACACACACACACACACACACACACACACACAGGCCTATTATGGTAGTTGGTTCAGATTCCCAGTGAGCGTGACATCATGTAGCCTCAATCAAAACCAGACTTCAGCAAAACCTCAAATGCAGAGAGCAGCAGGAATGGAGGCTTACATTACAGGACAACACACACACACACACACACACACACACACACACACACTCACACACACACACACACACACACACACACACACACACACACACACACACACACACACACACACACACACACACCGATCATCTATCAGAGCTCCTTCCCATCAGCAGAGAGGCATTCTGGGATTGTACTTGAAGTTAGAAGTTAAACAAACAGCATTCAAACTATTCCTGATGATCGATCTAATAAACTCAGAAACAACGTTTCACAGTAGAAGAAGAGAGAGAGAGAGAGAGAGAGAGAGAGAGAGAGAGAGAGAGAGAGAGAGAGAGAGAGAGAGAGAGAAAGAGGAAGAGAGACAGACAGAGAGAAAGAGTCAGGAGGGATTAACCAACGAAGAAGAAAGATGTGGTGATGACAGAGAGGGTTCGTCCTCCGCTGAAGGTCAGAGAAGAAGGAACTGACAGACAGCTGATTAACCTGATGACAGCTGAGTGTGTGTGTGTGTGTGTGTGTGTGTATATATGTGTGTGTGTGTGTGTGTGTGTGTGAGTGAGTGAGTGAGTGAGTGAGTGAGTGAGTGTGTGTGTGTGTGTGTGTGTGTGTGTGTGTGTGTGTGTGTGTGTGTGTGTGTGTGTGTGTGTGTGTGTGTGTGTGAGTGTGTGTGTGTGTGTGTGTCATGGCAGAGGATGAAAGCAGCAGTAAATTCTCTCTTTTACTTCAAAAGGATGTTTCACACTCCAATCTGACAGATGGATGCACACACACACACCACACACACACACACACACACATACACACACACACACACACACACACACACACACACACACACACACACACACTCACACATTAAATTTTCATTCAAAACCTTTAAAAAAAGTTATAAAAAAAGAATAACTTGAAACACTGTTTGATTTCCCACAATGCAACAGGAAAAGACACCGTGCCTGCTGAGATGAACGACGTCGACGTCACTCCAAACTGTTGTTATGGATGTTGGTAGAAATCTCTACTTTTACGACACTATTAATGTGGAAACAACGTGTCGTCTGGTTCAGACCGTAACGAGGTGACCACGTCACTAACGCCATCAATAAAGAGAGAGAAGAAGAACGATGAACTACAGAAAGAACATCAGGACAGTGATGAAGACACAGACGGGCAGATGTGTTCCCTGAGCCAAAAACAATGAAGGAAAAGTTCCTAAAAACCTGAGCTGGAGTTTATCCATCTATGGTGCGATAGGGCGGAGGTGTGTGTGTGTGTGTGTGTGTGTGTGTGTGTGTGTGTGTGTGTGTGTGTGTGTGTGTGTGTGTGTGTAGAGACCAGCTGCAGGTAAACAGGCCCAGAGGCATTCACACCTGGCCAGTAAATCTAAGCTACAGCTAGCTTCCCCCCACACACACACATACACACACACACACACACACACACACACACACACACACACACACACACACACACACACACACACACACATACATATATTTAGCATGATGAGGAAACATTCGTTCTGATTGGTCAGAAGTTGGAGTTTTTTTTAAATGGCCCTCAGTAATAAAAAACAATATTTGATCATTTCTTGTTGCATTAATATCAGACTTATTATTGTTATTTATATTTATACATATTTTAAGTGGCTTTAAATGTTCTTTTGTCTTTTATGATTTCTTCGACATCATAAAAACCAGGAAGTTGGTTTCTGAATATCTTTGATATTTGGACATTTTGATGACGTCACCATTTTAAAACCGATTGCTGACTAAGAATATATACATATATATTTATATATATATGTATATATCAGTGGCGGGCAGTCAGGGCCTGCAAAGCCTTCTCTGCTGGCCTAAACAGAATCACAAAGTTAGAGCTATTTTATAATTTCTTCTTAAATACACTACATGTATCATAATTTATACAAACATTGTTCCCATTATCTTATGTTCTCATTGCACAGCTACTGTGCTCCTCAGCTGCTCTGCTTCAGTGCAGCTTGTTTTAAGTAGAGCTTTTATCCAATCAGAGTTCACCTCTGTGTCTCTAGGTAGAAGAGAGGCCCCAGGCCTGCAGACTCACCAGTGAATCCATGTGCAGGTTAAGTGAATGGGGACGATGTTGTTGATTGTCATAGTGTTCAACCAATCAGATCTTTAGTTTGACATGTTGGGCGTATTCTTTGACGTGTCAGAGCTGCTAGCTGGTCTACAGCTACGTGATTGGTCAGTGGGCTAGCGTGACATGTTGGGCGGTGATGATCCCAAAATCTGCTGCCTCTGTGGAGCGACATGTTCAGCCTCAAACGCATTAAAACGTGTTCAAGAAATACAACTGGGGAGGCTCGATGTCTTCACTGGCGTCCATGAATCCAGAAGAACTTCTTACTGGAACTAAAACACACGGATGAACTGAACAACGTGAGATTAAACTCTTTATTAACAAAGAAAGGAGGATGGACTTTGTCTTTAAATAGTGAACAGCAGCTCTGGGAAGTTAAATGCTTTTGTTTGTACATCTGCAGCAGCTTTAAGATGCTTGTTTATATATTATTATTTGTACAACTTGTTTTTATGAAGATGGATTTTTGTTTGGTTTTATATGTGATAGGAACCATTGTTACGTCCAATGTTGCTCTGGGGACATATTTAACCGGTGCCAGTATTGCCAACTTGGCGACTTTCTCGCTAAATCTGGCGACTTTCCAAACCCTCACGGCGACTTGTTTTATCAAAAGCTACTAGCGACAAATCTAGCGACTTGTTCTGGTGTTGTTGGAGACTTTTCTGGTGTTTTGACTCTGATGTGAAAGCTCGTACGTTCTGCACTGAACGAGCAGCGGAGCTGCCGTGAGCCGCCACAAAGCGCTCACAGGCTGCATCTATAATAACGGTTGTTACCTCCACGATGCTCTTCAGGTCTCTGACGTAGGCTTGTTCCGTCTCCACGATCTCCAGAACCACTCTTTCCAGCCGTGACAGCTGTCTGGGCGTCGCCACGGCCTCCGCCGCCGCCTGATTGGCTCCATCAGGAGGGTGACCTCCACCTGTGACCGCCACACAGGCTCCTCCTCCTCCTCCAGGAGCTCCTCCTCCTCCTCCTCCTCCATGTGGCGTGACCAGCGGAGTGAGGTTCAGGCTGATGTCCGAGCCGTTCCTCTTCGTTGTGGAGGAGGAGGAGGAGGAGGAGGCGTTGTAGGTCGGCACGGTGCCGTACGGCAGAGAGGAAGAAGAGGAAGAGGAGGAGGAAGATGAGTGGGAGGTGTCCTGCAGGGACACGGAGGAGGAGGCGGAGGAGGAGAGAGAGAGGGAGGCGGGACGCTCGCCGTCCGAGCAGACGGTGTTGACGGAGGTGCAGGAGGAGGACGAGGCTCCTCGCTCGCCGGACGACGTCATCCGACCCACAATCCCGCTCAGGGACGAGACGGAGGACGGACGCTTGGCGGCTGGAGAGAGACAGACAGGAAGAGACGCGTTCAGTCCACGAAAACACCTCAGAAACATCAACTCAGCTATTCCAGATCTGATTCAATAATCCTCAACTTCATGAAACCGGATTCACAAAACTCCACCAACAAAGCAAACGATTTAAAATGATTTTAAATAATTATAACGTCTGAAACATCAACCCGTCATATTTATGAGTTTTCAAGGACACTTTCGTGTTTTTTATGAATGTTCTGATCATCTTTGTTAATAATTAACAAACTAAAGATTGTTTGCACTCACTGAGGATGATGCAGCCAAAGATAATTATCATAATTATTGTTGTATTCATGTGGTTCTGAACACTGCGATGGATGTACAGCAACATTAACGTTTACTTCCTGTATTTTATTCTGACGTTGGGTAACGTGCTCTGTGCCCGTCAGAGGAGCGAATAAGAGAATAAATGAAACGATGAATTCATAAAGCGTTGAGCATCACGTGGTTAAAGAGTTCAACTCGTGCACATGAAATAAACGTAGATTTATTTGCAGATTGTTTTGAGCTCACTGAGGAAACTCTTTACAACCACCTGCTGCCAAACACCATGCATCGCCGTAGCAACAAGCTCTCACAGACTGCAGAATATCCTGAAAATTGGGAAATATTTGTCACAGAATATTTAACTTATTAAACAAACACGTTCACTGAACTCTTCACTTTCCGTTTCCTTTAATTCTAAAGTTTTTTCACGTCAGCGTTACGGACAAAATGTCTGCAGAGTTCTGCAGCAACGAGTCATGAAACCCAGACATGAGTCAGCGTGTTTCTACTTCCTGTTCCTTCCTCAGCGTGTTTTCTGAATGTGTTTCTGGTTAGATGTGTCTGTGTTTCACACAAGATGAAGAGATTCTAACGTTTAGTTCTCTGACATGAAACAGGTCAGTGAACGCCCCATCTTAAAAACAGGACACAAGCAGAGGTCTCCTGGGTGAAAGTCCTGTGTTTTTAACCCCCCCCCCCCCCCCCCCCCCTACACAGACTCCCAGCGACTCATTTAAAACTTATCTCCGATACGTCAAAAGTAAATGAAATCCACAACAAAATACATTTGGGAACGTAGTTTTTTAGGACGATAAAAATCATAAAACACATCGTCGTCCTTCCTGCATAAAGACACGAGAGGAGCATGAACCACACGGAGAGAAGAAAGTCCTCCTCACGGTCTCAGAGTCCGGTTCAACCGATCGATCATCACATGCGTCCAGTAGATCTGCTACAAACGTCCTGAATAAAACTCTCTAAATGAAGACAGATGGTTGTTACCTTGTTTCCTGCTCTGCTGCTCCACTCACATGAAAAATGTGTGTGTGTGTGTGTGTGTGTGTTGGCATCCAGACACCTGTTTAACTGTTTCTACTCTCACAACTCAAAGACATCGACGCAGCAGCCAATCAAACGCAACGATTACCAACCAGGAAGCGTCCCGTCAGACGTCTTTGTCTCGTCTCTGCAGAGTAAACAGGAAGTGTGTGTGCAGCAGAGCATCAGATCACCAACTGACACGACTCTTCTGTTGTTGAGATTACAGTAACTGAATGTGAAACAGAGATCATGTGATCATCAGCTCGGATTAAACCGTCTGAAACATCCAGAAGCATTTCTGTGTGTTTTCTGTCATGAAGCTGCAGCTGATTCAACCTTTTAGGAAATAAGATGATTCAGCGTCTTCATGAGGCTGAGAAGAGCAGACTGAGTCGGGATGTGATTAGCCTAGCTTAGCATAAAGACTGGGAGTAGTGGGAAACAGCTAGCCTAATAAAAAGTACTCCTATCCACATCTCAGAGAGCACTTTAAAGAGGGAGGATGGTGCTTTACAGACCATAAGAAGACGTTTGATTGACAGTTTCCACTTCTTATAAAACACATTGCCTCATATTTAAATAAATAATGATATAATTATATATCTTTTCCCCTTCGTTACGACTTGGTGATACCCTGTAATCATTTCATTTCCAGTTCCAGACGACAGCCCACCTGTCGAGGCCGAGACGGAGAAGTATTTAAAGTTCATTAGCGTTGAAGTTCCAGACGTGCTGGCAGGAGGAATCTCTGAACACAGAGTGTTGAATGAGAACGTTTTCCTCCGTGAACCCGTGAGAGGCTCGTTGTTCTTCTGCTTCTGAGACTTCATAAAGAGTTTGAGTTCTTACAGGAATAACTTCAGCAGCGTCGTGAAGCCGTGAACCTTCCTGCTCACGCGCTGCAGACTCGCTCTCGCGGTTTAAAGACGTGTTGTCACTGAGATTAAACCTGCAACCTTTAACCAGCGCTGAAGAAGTACTCACATCCTGACTTACTGCAGTAAAAGTACTCTCAAATACTCCACAAGTACAAATCCTGCATTCAAGAACTCACAGAAGTAAACGTGTACACATGACGTTAAAGTAGTTAAACATGAAAGTGATTGATTGATCAGTAAAATGTGTTACAAAGTACAAGTACCTCAATGTACTCGGTTCCATTCACTTCGTTTATTAGACAGATTATCGGAGGTTATTAGTGAATAAACACTTCAGAATAAGCTCTCTGTTCATCTCTGGAAGATAAATATAAATACAGATTTCTACAGTAAAATAACGGTCGAATCACAGAACAGGATGTTTCTTTAGTCCTTTGAGCTTCGTGTTCTCAGAGTGACTTCACGCTGAGGACAAGAGGAAGCGGAGCGTCGAGTGTGAAACGTTTTGCTGATGTGACACATTCAGAGCTGATCGGTCCCGTTGGTTTCATTCACTCATGAGGGAAACACTCAGTGACCAGGTGTGACATCATCTTCTCTGATCAGCTCTGGCTCTGCTCCAACACTAAAACTACCATGACTTCATCCTCCTGTTAGAAGCCTCAGCACATCATCATCATCATCATCATCATCATGTAATCAGCTCAGAGAGAAACGGTGTGTTCAGGTCAGATGTGACTGTGTGAATGTGGACAAACTAAGTCTTGTTCTTCGTCACACACGATGTGTTCAAGTACCGTCGGATCGATGAAAATCTGACAATAATGATGTTTTTACAGCATCTAGCTGTGATGAACGGGGTCGATTTCTACACATCTACACACAGAGTGACTATAGACATGCTAACAGTTTGTAGGTTGTGTGTGTGTGTGTGTGTGTGTGTGTGTGTGTGTGTGTCAGTCACACTCAGACTGAAACAAAACACGGTTGACTTCCTGTTGTTGAGCTTCTATCTCTCTGAGGACCAGAGTGACTCAGAACATGTTGATGCTTTGAAAGGTATCAGTTAGAATCAGGTTCAGGTTCAGGTTCAGGTTCAGGTTCAGGTTCGGGGCTGAGAGGCCGGGGTTATGGAGGACTGCATTGATGGTCCTCACAAGCATTGTACAAATCTGTATATATGTGTGTGTGTGTGTGTGTGTGTGTGTTTGAGTGTGTGTGTTTGAAACCTGAAAGCTGTGCAGATGACTTCAAATACAGGATGTGGTTTGGTGCATTTTGTTCCATCCCTCTCTTTCTCTCTCACACACACACACACACTCACACACTCACACACACACACACACACGCACACACACGCACACACACACACACACACACACACACTCACACACACTCACACACACACACACACACACACATTGGCCAATCAAATTGCGTGTAACGTAATGTCAACACCGTATTTCTACTGTTCACCTCACGATTGTTGCAACTGAACAAAAAACGATTGTCAGTGAGACAAAATCAAGTCTCAAGTGAAGTCAACTTAAATAACAATGAAGTAGTATTCTACTTTATATTCATTATATATTACATATATATATATATGTATATTACATTATATTCTGCTTTATCTGGGAGGTTGTGAAGCAGCATTTCTAACTGTGCTGTTACCTCTATGTAGAGTCAGAGGAGACGAAGACGTATTTAAGAGGTGAACGTCGTCACCGTGACCGGACAACGTCTCTGGTAGAGACCTGTCAATCACTGTGTAGCCCCGCCCCTAAAGCATCCCCTGCTTTATGGTCTGTTTGACTCTAAATGGACCATCATTTACTAAATGAACATCATGCTGTGTTGAAGAAGACTTGAAACTAGAGATTGAGACCATAAACTCATGTTTACAATGTTTACTGAGGTAATAAATCAAGAGAGAAGTAGAGTCATTTTCTCATAGACTTCTATACAACCAGAGGAGTCGCCCCCTGGTGGACACTAGAGAGAATGCAGCTTTAAGGTGCTTCACTTTTCAGACCCGTAATTTGGATTCACCCTTAAATCAAATAAAGGTCCTTTCCCCACATTTTAAATATGATCAACTCCTTAACATTTCTGTTCATCGGATGAGCTTAGTTTTCAAATAAGATTCAAACCTAATCAAGAGAGAACTTTAGGGGCCCCACGGCCGTTCCCTGAGGAACCCCGTCATCATGTCTCTGATCCTGGATGAACCTCCACCATTCCACCTCCAACACGGGGACACGAGAGGCTTCAAGCACGACGCCGCCCGCTCATTTTCATGTTCCAGTGTTGTAAATCTGACGGGAACATGAACCTCGTAACTCTGTTACGTAACAGTCAGTGTGACATCCACCCTAAAAACACAACCCACTCAGAGGGAGGGGCTCTGTGAGCCGAGGCCACATCACCACAGAGAAGAGGATCACTGGTGCTAAACCTAAAGGTATGTTGGTCGATTCTAAACGTATAAAACGGTCTTTGGTTCATCTTCACAGACCTTGTAATTGAATATATGAACATTTAACCCTGAGGACGGTCTTTATTTAGTTTAAATGTGATACGTATAGAAGTCTAAACTTTAATTATTCAAGTTCAGAGCATTTGAAATGAAGAACAGATTACGACGTATATCATCACACGCACAACTTATTCTTTCTTGAACATTTCTACACTTGGATTCTGTTATTTTATCTTCGTATAAAACACAGAAGGTACAAACGAACAACTCAATGTTACCTTTGAGCTGTGAATGCAGGTTTTAAGGTGGAATTCTGCTTTAAACACACGCTGTAGGACTGTGGATTCCAGCGCGTGTGTGTGTGTGTGTGTGTGTGTGTGTGTGTGTGTGTGTGTGTGTGTGTGTGTGTGTGTGTGTGTGTGTGTGTGATTACAGTAATAAGAGCAGCTCCTCGCTGTCATTATGTGTTCAACAGCTTCTCAGAAAAAATAACAAATCACAGCCTGTTGGAGCGTTTTTACAACAAACGGAGACGCTTCAAGCTGCTGAGGAAACAGAGATTTGTTTGTGTTATTTATTTAATTAATTTGTCTTCATCAGAGCTACTGAGATTAAGAACATAGAGATGAATTCATTAAACACAATTTCAGGCAGTTTTTTTTGCAGAGGAAATTGTTTAAAGGGTTGTAAAAGGACTCCAGGCTGGTGTTATTTAACGGCTGAGTTCCAGTTAGTTTACATTTTCTTATTGACCAAAATACATGAAGTGGAAAACCAGCTACGACCAACAGTCTGTCACATTTATCTTCCAGCAACAACACTTAGGGAAGATGGTTTCATTTGCCTTTCAAATATTTACATTTTCAGCTTATTAGCGAGTTATTAACCGGCACCACAGTCTTCATCAGCAGCAGCAGGTCGGATGTTTCTGAACACTGAATGTGGTACAGAACTAACGTGGTCTGAAAGCATCATCTCTAACCGTCGTTAATCCATCATCACTCACACTGAGGCTACAGAGGTGTTCCAGCTGAACTAGTGACCGTGTTAACTGGTGACTTTCAGCCGAATGCGTCCGGAGTAACTTCTGTAAATAGAAGAGACAATAAACACAGATATTCAAACCTTCATGTTCTGTTGGTGCTTTCTACAGCTGACGTCACTACGAGCACCCACAACGCATTCTCAGGTTCCACCGATGCTCCACGTGTTAAAGCTGCATTCTCTCTAATGTCCACCAGGGGGCGACTCCTCTGGTTGTATAGAAGTCTATGAGAAAATGACTCTACTTCTCTCTTGATTTATTACCTCAGTAAACATTGTAAACATGAGTTTATGGTCTCAATCTCGAGTTTCAAGTCTTCTTCAATACAGCATGATGTTCATTTAGTAAATGATGGTCCATTTAGAGTCACACAGACCATAAAGCAGGGGATGCTTTAGGGGCGGGGCTACACGGTGATTGACAGGTCTCTACCAGAGACGTATACGGCGTCTCTACGTCACTCCTTGAATTTAAATTCAGATTAGGTGGAACTGAACCAAATCAACCTAAATTAAACAGGAATAAAACCTGGTAGAGAAAAGCTTTGTGTGTCTTCTTGTGTGTATTCAGCGTGTGTGTGTGTGTGTGTGTGTTGCAACTGCAGCACAGATAACAGTGACATATTGACAGAGACGGAGACAGGAAGTGAGTCCTCTTACATCGTCGTTTACGGTACAAAAGCACTGATGTGACGGCCCCGCCCACCTGACATTTGACCCCTTCACAGCACTGTGCCAAACACACACACACATACACACACACACACTCACACACACACACACGTCCTCACAGCTTCCCTGTGTTTACATTCATTCCTCCAGACTAAAGTCAACTCCCTTAAACAATCTGCTGGTTTTGCTCCTTCTGACTCGCTCCTGATAATCACTCAGCGTTCACGTTGATGAGCTTCTTGTGGAGCCGTTATCACGAGAACCCGCTTCTTAAAGTCTGATGTTGTGTTTATATTTAGTTCACCATCTGTCAGTAGAGCGCGAGGACTTAACAGAAGATCACATTTATTAATTCAGACGTAACCCCAATCTCAAATGCTACTTTTAAATGTGATTCCATTTAAATATACTTTATGCATATTAACAGGACGTTTATAGTGTTTTACATGTGAAAAGTAGAAAAGGACACGAGATACAACACCAGAAATAATTCTATATTTCAAATATAACATCACGTGAAACATCAGTTCATGATGAAAATACAAATAAAAACATGTGTTCTGGCTGAAATGTGCTTTATTGTGAAGGTTTACAAATGTTATACAAATATTGGTCTACTTTGTAAAATGGATAATAATGTAAAACATCAGTGATGTGAAGGTGTGTTCACACCAAACGCAATGAACACGGCGAGATTACTTACAAAGTCTATGTACAGACGCGATGAACGCGATGGCGCGGCGCGTTTGGCGCGTCAAAACGCCGAAACGCAGAAGTTGAAATATTTGAACTTCTGCGAAAAAATCTCGTGACGCTCCAGCGCGATAGCCAATCAGCGTTGAGTTGCTCCCCATGTCATCAGTGAAGTCCTGCTGTTGTTGAATCAGGAAATAAATGCTGTAGCCGCCATGTTCACCCAGAGCTCTACGACCCCTCATATCAGTAGAGACCAGACTATGTGTGTACATGTGTGTGTGTAAACCATATGGTACAAACAATGAATAGACGCTGCCGTATTTACGTCTATATGACGTTATTGTGAGTGTTGATGGAGCTGCTATAATGTTAGCATAGCCTAGCACCGATCGATCCGAGCTCCATTGAGAAAACAAGTACAAATCGGCATCATTACGTAGTTATTTGAGTCCCTTTTTGTCGGTTTATTGCCGTTAAATCACAGCCAAGTCAGTGTATTGTGTGTTCATACAGCTGTAGTAAACAGCCGACGTGTGGCTCGCTAGACACAGTGAGCTCGATGAAATCCACGGAGCTCCTCCGGACTATGTTATGAACCAGACATGACGGCGTTTAGTTTCCCGTGATATCTGGACTTCCACAACACGTACTGAGCAGAAATAGAGGTGATCTTTCTACGGTTGATGGCGGACAGTTGAACGGTCGGTGATGACTACGGGTCGTAGGTGTAGATGACAGGACGTAGGCAACAAGACGTAGGTGACGACTGCGGGATGTAGGTAACAACAACAGTACATAGGTGACGCCTATAGGAAGGTGACGATGACAGGCCGTAGATAACGAGCTCGCTGATGAAGGTGATGAACAGGACAGAGGAATGTAAAGTTCAATGCCTCAGATATTCTGAGCCGGCATGAAAGAATAACAGCCGGGGAGGAAACATCGGGGCTGAAATAACTTGCGTCCTACGTCAGAGTCTCACACAGTAAAGTCAGTATGAGGTTCAGGAGTCCTTCAGTTCCACAGAGTCATGTTCCACTGAAGCGCTCTGCTGCTCTCAGGCTCTATTTTTAACGCGTCCTAACATAGCAACATGAGCGACAGCCTGTCCTCATGGGAGGAAACCGGCTCTGTGGCGCAATGGATAGCGCGTTGGACTTCTAGTAGTGAAACACAGGAGAAGTGATTCAAAGGTTGTGGGTTCGAGTCCCACCAGAGTCGTTCCTTATTGATGTAGAGGGAATTATTTGCAGTTCTAAA
This sequence comes from Pholis gunnellus, assembly GCF_910591455.1. Lineage (NCBI taxonomy): Eukaryota > Metazoa > Chordata > Actinopteri > Perciformes > Pholidae > Pholis > Pholis gunnellus. The sequence continues at coordinate 26,561,274 of NC_136535.1, forward strand.
CCCTTATTATCGATAGGAACGGACGCGTCTGTCATTGTGCTATAAAGACAAACTGATATAATTAATAGTGGAGCATTTAAAAGTTAAAGTTACTCTTCTCAGCTTTTCTCCCACAAAGCTGGAAGTCATTTGAACCAGATTTATTTCAGTGTTTTGAGGCTCAACTTTCTCTCCGAGCTGTGACTTCCTGTCACCAAACCAGAGAGAGGCCGAGCAGAATGGACCGCTACGACACACACACACACACACACACACACACACACACACACACACACGCTGAGTAATGGTGTGTAATTACACACAGCCATCATGCTGTTTAGTTGCTCGACTGTTATATTGGCTTCCATAGTTAGCATTCACACACACACGCACGCACGCACGCACACACGCACACACACACACACACACACACACGCACGCACACACGCACACACACACACACACACACACGCACACACACTCTGTGCACACTGCACTGATTGTTGCATTCATGCAGACTCGGCATAGGTAGACACACACACACACACACACCAATACACTGTTGGCAGGAAGTTGTATGGTTTGTGGCGATAAAGTGGAGCGCTGAACAATGTTTCTACCGTGACACACACACACACACACACACACACACACACACACACACACACACACACACACACACACACACACACACACACACACACACACACACACACACAATAAAATGCCGCTGCCGATCTGTTGATTATAACCATAGAAAATAACGAAGCAGAAAATACAGAGAACGCCCAAGATAAGCTGCAGAAACACGGAGAGATGAACGATAGAATAGAGACCGAGAGGAGGAGGAGAGAGGGAGGAGGAAGAGGAGGGGGGAGGAAGAGGAGGGGGGAGGAAGAGGGGAGAGTGCTCCAGGAGTGAGGAGAAGGAGAAAAGAGTGACAAAAGTAGCAGAACTATGTGTAGCTGTGGCTGGTTTCTGAAGCCTCTCTGCTGTTATTCCTCTGATAACAAACTAATGAGAACAAAGAGTAACAAAGCAGTCTGGAAGCGTCACATCTCAGCAGTTTACAGGCTTAACACCAAACGCGATGAACGCGGCGCGAATCGCGTTCATCGCGTCATTCGCGCCGCGCCGCCGGTATCATTCGCGTGCATCGCGCTGGACGCGCCGGAGAGGGGGGGTTTACACACACACATGTACACACATAGTCTGGTCTCTACTGATATGAGGGGTCGTAGAGCTCTGGGTGAACATGGCGGCTACAGCATTTATTTCCTGATTCAACAACAGCAGGACTTCACTGATGACATGGGGAGCAACTCAACGCTGATTGGCTATCGCGCTGGAGCGTCACGCGATTTTTTCGCAGAAGTTCAAATATTTCAACTTCTGCGTTTGGGGCGATTCGACGTTTTGACGCATCAATCGCGCCGCTTCATCGCGTGTCTACATAGACTTTGTATGTAATCTCGCCGCGTTCATCGCGTTTGGTGTGAACACACCTTTAGTCTTGTTGTCACCAACTACGTTCGTCACCTATGTCCTGTTGTCGTTACCTACATCCCATAGTCGTCCTGTCTTCATCAAGTATCTCCTGCGGTCGTCACCTAGCTCGTCACCTAGCTCGTGTCTCCAGTGGTGATTGGTCGTTAGGAACACATTCACAGCTCGTTCCCTTTTCTTTCTGGCTGCTGAACACAGTGAGTCCCGTTAACAGAGAAACACTGTGGACTCTCTGCGTGGGAGAGGAGCTCAAATCTGCCCTTTTACCACAAGAAAGCCACGAAACCCGACCAAGCCCAGCCCCTTACCTGTGTTGCTAGGCGATCTCTGGCTGCCACGCCGTGACCCCTCAGGCATGTTGCGATGATGTCACAGGAAGTAGAAACCTGGAGAGAAGAAGACTCCGGTGTTACTTCCACACTGACTCTCTGCTGCTTTTCTCTCTCTCTGAGGAATTTCTTCTTCTACAACATAAAAGCGCAGCAGAGGCACAAAGAGACTCACAAAGAAGAAGAAACCTTTGCACACGTCTTTCTTTAACGGCATAGAAGAAGAGGAGGTCCGTCCAAAAGAATTCTCTCTTTTTTTTATGTGAGGACATATGTAATGTTTGGCTGCAGGACAAGAATGTGGTCCCGCTGTGTGTGTGTGTGTGTGTGTGTGTGTGTGTGTGTGTGTGTGTGTGTGTGTGTGTGTGTGTGTGTGTGTGTGTGTGTGTGTGTGTGTGTGTGTGCAGGATAACACCCTCCTACAAAGTCATTGATACAGTAACACAGATTGACCCAATTAGTCCGTCGAACGTAAACGAGTGTTTCTGCAGCTGTCTGCTGAAGGACTGAGAGATGTGGGTCAGATGCGGGGAGGGGGTGACGGGGGGTGATGGGGGTTAAGGAGGGGGGGGTTCAGGCGGATTAGTCACACGAGCCAGATTCAGAGCAGGTCTGCAGGTTGCAGGTTGAAATCCCTGTGTGAAAACACCTGCAGACTAAAAGAGTAAACCAGTATGTACGAGTAGATTTACTCATGTTTTCAATTAACGTTAGACATATTTATTCCATAACAGACCCATAAAAAGTATCTTTTCATAACAGTTGCTGCCAAACTTAATTCCACCAACTTAAACATGTTTTTAAAAGAACTACAACTCCAATAAGACTTTGAAAGCAAAACAACATGACATGAACCACCTCATGGATCAGATACACATCCATCAGATCTAACAACACTGAGCCCACTCTGAAAACCTTGTTGGAGATTCAAAGTTTGTAGGTTCGAGACCCGCTCGAGTCGTAATTTGTCAGAAGTGATGAGGTTGTGACTTTACAGTAGAGGACTGAATTATCTCAAACCGGCCAGATTGGTCTCATCCAGCGTTTGCTTCTATATCTACGAAAAATAATGCGCTGTAGTTTTTAGATATCTGTAGTTTTTAGATATCTGTAGTTTTTAGATATCTGTAGTTTTTAGATATATCTGTAGTTTTGTTGCCTAAACCTGACTGAGATTTTTCTTTTTAAAAGACTGAACCGCTTCCTTTCTGCAGCAGTAACACAAACTCCATGATGCAGACAAAAAGGGATTTAACTTCATTTTAGAAAAATCAAGTACGTTGAAAGTGGAGAAAGAAAAGGAGAGCGCTGCACAGCGTGAACGAACCTTTACAGAGGAAAGAGTGAAATGTGAGTCTAAATTACAGAAAAAACAATCAATCACATTGATACACACACACACACACACACACACACACACACACACACTCACGGATAGGTCTTTAACATCCATCAGAGTTAAAGACTACGATAAGAGAATAGAAAGAGCTGCATTGTGTGTGTGTGTGTGTGTGTGTGTGTGTGTGTGTGTGTGTGTGTGTGTGTGTGTGTCTGTGTGTTATGTGGCCAACCTCATCATCACCTACCAGGTATTTCCAGGTGCATCCGCTTCAGACACACCTCATCACACACACACACACACACACACACACACACACACACACACACACACACACACACACACACACACACACACACCAGTGACCAATGATGGCAGCAGTCCAACACTCTCACTTCCATCCCATCAGCAGGGTGATGACATCATGAAACGCTTTCTGGCAGCTTGATCTCTGAGCCTGTGATGTGTTTTCATTACCATTAAAAGTATTGTTATAATAAATGATAATAATAATATTAACCAAAGCATGAACAGACCACTGTCACTTTAATTAATACTGACAAAAAAACAAACATTAAAACATGACGATCCTGTGATCATCAAACGTGACTCAAAGGTTGTGGGTTCGAGTCCCACCAGAGTCGACCTTTAGATGCTGCATTTCATGACAAAAGGCAGTCGTGAACCTTGAAACTGTGGAATTCCTGCTTGAATGAATCCCTTCTTGCTGAAATAATGAATTTACCAGCAGTTCAACTGAAAGGTTTTGTGTTCGAGTCCCAGAGTGAAGCTCTGTGGACACACAGTCTGTGTTAAAAGTAACTTTATAATTTATTGATCATACTGAAGTGTTTCTTTTTAAACTGATCCGCTAAAACTGAGAGTTTAAATTGTCGGAGATGAACCTCGTTGCTCCAGAACTACTTCATTACTGACAGCTTAACAAGGCAGTGAACAGCAACAGGTGATGTCACACTCGCTAAATCTTCTGTTATTTATTATGCTTGAATTCAAACACACACAATGAAAAAGTAAAACAGAGAAAATAGAGATTAATTACATAAATTACAGACCAAATCTGAAAAATACTTCTGCCCTAATGAGCCCGTAGTAAAAGCCCTGAAATATTACAATGAAGACACACAGATGCTCAGTATGTGTGTGTGTGTGTGTGTGTTTACATTCCCTGCTTCTCTCAGGGTTCATGTTTATATGAGATCACTGACAAAGAGAGGCCTCCTACGTTTCAGCGTCTTCTGTTCACAGCAAGCTTTACTGATCTGAGCTTTATTCTACTGACACAAAGAACATTTGTCTTCTGTGTTTATGAATCATATTCTACAGACTTTCATCAAAATGTAACTGTGTCTGTGAGCAGGTCAGTATGAGAGGTGGCAATGAAATATGAAATGTTCCTTTTGTTTTGTACTCTATCCTTCAGTCTAAAGACGTCTCGAAAACAAATGTAAACTCTTATTTCCAAATCAAGTTTAAAGCATTTAAACCTGAAGGATTTAAACTGATAACCTTTGCTTTATATGTCACACGTTTGAGTTAATCAAAGATGTCGAGTCACCATCGTCGACGTTTAGCAATTCATGACCTCAAGTATTCAACCTTCAACCTTAAGGTTTGAAGACATGTGCTCAGTGGCTTCTGGGAAATAAATGATGCAGCATGAAAATGACTAAGAGGGAAAATGAAAACAAGCTTTGGCAAAGAGTGATGCTGATTCTGCAGAAGGGAGTTTGAGATGAAGGTCTTCAGCTTCAGCTTATATCACTTCCTGCTTTATTCTGATTGGTTGGTTTTGTAGACGTGGGTCTACAGCAGCAGCAGAAAGAAACTTCACACTGAAAGACATTCTGGAAAAATCTGCTGCAACTACAATCTTCAATCAGAATCACAAACATCACTTTTATTGATTTTAGGAACAAGAAATTAGTTTTGGTATTTTGGTGCGCAATGATAAACGTCAAGTTCATAGAAACTGTCAGTCAGTGTAAACCTACGCTGGTGTTGTGTTCCACGACGCTCTCGCTGAACCTGTTCTCACGCATCGGTGTCTGTAATATTTAATCATATAGATATTTAAATATATATTTCAAAAGGTTTTCTTTTCAATCGTAGCCCTCCATCTTTCTGTGTCGAGCCATTGAAGGATTAATTATATGTCTGTGTGTGTGTGTGTGTGTGTGTGTGTGTGTGTGTGTGTGTGTGTGTGTGTGTGTGTGTGTGGACACGTTCACATCATCACACTTTGTAGGCCAGTACACTGTGTGTGGTCTCAACATGTGTGTGTTTTTGTAGACATGCACGCACAATTCAAAATTCTCTTTCTTTTTCTCTTTCGCACACACACACACACACACACACACACACACACACACACGCACACACACACACACGTAGATACAATAGGTCCACTCTGTTGTCCTGCTGTTTCCATTGTACTCATGGCATCGCCCAGTTCTTCACTCACACACACACACACACACACACACACAGTTTCGGTACTGTGACTGACAGTTGGTGACGTTCAACGAGAGTCAGCACACACACACACACACACACACACACACACACACACACACACACACACACGTGAACAAGTGAACAACAATCATTATGTTGTCATTTAAACAAAAAAACACCTGAATCTACCACACAACTGTCAGCAGGTTGAGTTGCATTGTGGGTAATGTAAATTTTGACAAAGAAGAATGTGTGAATTAAAAATACAATATCTCTTATTGAATAATATTGAGAAATCTCTGCAATCACCGCCCTAAAGCATCCTCTGCTTTATGGTCTGTGTGACTCTAAATGGACCATCATTTACTAAATGAACATCATGCTGTATTGAAGAAGACTTGAAACTAGAGATTGAGACCATAAACTCATGTTTACAATGTTTACTGAGGTAATAAATCAAGAGAGAAGTAGAGTCATTTTCTCATAGACTTCTATACAACCAGAGGAGTCGCCCCCTGGTGGACACTAGAGAGAATGCAGCTTTAACACGTGAAGCTTTGACTTCACTTTTCAGTACTGGAGGTTGTCTCCTGAGTTAAAGTGAGCTAAAAACAGCTGCCAATGTGGCGCAATGGGCTTCCAGCTGAATACTGGGCAAGTAATTCAAAAGTTATGGGTTCAAGTCCCACCAGAGTCATTTGTTGCTTTGTATGAAAGCTGGACAAAGTTTGTGCTCCATGTTTAAAAATGTGATACAATGTTAAAAGCTTGCATCACAACATATACAACCATGGTTTATGTAACAGGAGAAAAACCTCCTGAGGGGAACATTAAGTCTGAGTCAGAGAGACTCTTTTTATTTTTAGTAACGTTTATTCAGTTCTGTTCTGTTTGAGGGTGGAAACATGACAATAATATATTTTACAAGACTTAAGTGTGATTGTTAATATACGACCTGATTTCAAGATTTCAGAAAAAACAAAGAAAGATGAGCAGAAAGGTGAGAAAAACGGAAAAATCAAAGCCAACGGTGGATCATTGCCGAAACATTCATCCCAGCTGTTTCACATGAATGTACTAATCTCAAGTATGTTTTTTTCAGTTTGTGTGCAAGAAATCACCATATATTTACGGTCTTATGCAAACAGGAAATGACATGATACATATACAATAAGACGTCCATCAAACTGAGACTTCAGTGTGATACTCAAACAAAAACAATGTCATAGATTTTGATTTCTAAATCCTTTCTGGAGCTGTTTCACCACCATTTCTGCAGCTGTAAGCAGCGTCTACGTTTCCTTTGTGCATTGCTTTGTGGGACAATGGTCTCCGTCAACAGCCGACCAACAATGGGACGCATTCATTCTTGTTTTCCAAAATGAACGTTTGATTTGATTTGTGTGTGTCGTGTGGATTTGGGACACAACATTATAGTGCCGACTCATTCTAAAAAGACATAAACTTAAGTTTAGCAACATTAAGGCTGCAAACTACTTTTTCAAAAGTAGAAACATATTGGCTTTCTTCTCATATTTGGACCAACGTGTTAAAGTCGTGCAGCTAAAAATAAGAAATATCCCTTAAAAAAATAGACAAACAAGCAAATATTTAAATGTTCTATTATGTACCTCATTAGAGTAAATGGTAACTATAACTCCAGCCTTTTATTCGGTTGTCTTCTATTCTTATTCCATTGTATTGTTCTGTGTTGTATTGTGGGAAGCAGAGTCCTCTCAGTGGACAGATGAACCAACAATGTGAGACTCTTTACGTAAATCTGTCGTCAGCTGCTGAAAAGAAAAAGACTGTAAAACTAAACAGTGTGTGTTTGGAAATTCCCTCGATGTATTTATTTGTGTGTGTGTGTGTGTGTGTGTGTGTGTGTTGGGTGTGTGTGTGTGTCTCAAATTGGTAGAAAGAAACAAAATGAAAGAGAGTTTTTATGGGAAGACTGGAATGATAAAGCAAAAGATAGAGAGAAGGAGCTGTGATTCATGATGGGAATGTACAGAGACAGCAGAAGGTGTCAAACACACACACTCCTGAACCAAATTATAATCGCACACACCTGGTTTAAAACGTAAATATGAACACAGTTCAGCATTGTTTCTGCAGACCTCAACAATGAAGCTGTTCAAGTCTTCTTCAATACAGCATGATGTTCATTTAGTAAATGATGGTCCATTTAGAGTCAAACAGACCATAAAGCAGGGGATGCTTTAGGGCGGGGCTACGGTTTTGGTGAACATATATTTACTGTATGTATCAAGGCATTTATGTGTGTGTTGTTTACTGCGTTGCTCAGAGGAAACACTGCGGTAAACATCTGACGCCTGAGCGCCAAACACACACAAACTCACACACACTGCTGTACGACACAGTGAAGCCTCTGTCCAACCTCAGACGATGATAAATTGTCACACTAATTATTATAAACGACTAACACCATTGGCCAAGGAAGCGATGCTCCCACATCCCATAATTATGCTGCATGGCTCAATATTAAAACTGCTTCCAAATACTTGAGATGGTTGGGGTGTGTTTGAATTCTGTTTGCATGTGGATTCAATGGCTCCTTGTCTTATTAAAAAGCTACTCAGCCTCTCTGACAGAAAAGAGAAGAGACTGAAGGATTCAGATTAAAATCTTTAATATTGTCTTCTATTGTCTTTTAAAAGACCTCTGAGATTAACTACTGGTAAATTCATTATTTTAGCATGAAAGGATTAATTCAAGCAGGGATTACAAAGATTCACGACTGCAATATGTCAACTATGGTGGGACTCGAACCCAAAACCTTTGAATTGTCCAACTTGAAGTCCATTGCACCAGAGTCACTTATTGTAGGCAAAAATTCATCATAAAAAAGAAGATAAGAAAAAAGACAGAAATAATCCAAACTAGAATGATACAATGTAAAGGTTAAAACCATATTGCATGTAAAACATGACTTTGGTTGGACTCAAAACAAAAACCTCTAGGTTTAACTAGAGGTAAATTCATTGTACCAGCATGAACGGATTATTCCATGCAGGAATTCCACAACTGCCATTTGTCATGAAATGCAGTATCTAAACGTCAACTCTGGTGGGACTCGAACCCACAACCTTTGAATCACTTATTTAGACCAACTAGAAGTCCAACGCGCTGTCCATTGCGCCACAGAGTCACTTACAGAAAGGAAAATGTCAGTAAAAAAAAGAAAGATAAGAAAAAAGATAAGAAATAATCCAAACTACAATGATACAATGTAAAGGTTAACACCACATTGCATGTAAAACATGACTTTGGTTGGACTCAAGCCAAAAACCTCTAGGTTTAACTAGAGGTAACTTCATTATATCAGCAAGAACGGATTATTCCAAGCAGGAATTCCAGAACTGCCATTTTTCATGAACTGCAGTATCTAAACGTCAACTCTGGTGGGACTCGAACCCACAACCTTTGAATCACTTATTTAGACCAACTAGAAGTCCAACGCGCTGTCCATTGCGCCACAGAGTCACTTACAGAAAGGAAAATGTCATTAAAAAAAAAAAGATAAGAAAAAAGATAAGAAATAATCAAACCTTGATTGCTACAATGTAAAGGTTAACACCACATTGCATGTAAAACATGACTTTGGTTGGACTCAAGCCAAAAACCTCTATGTTTAACTAGAGGCAACTTCATTATATCAGAATGAAAAGATTATTCCAAGCAGGAATTCCACAACTGCCTTTTGTCATGAAATGCAGTATCTAAATGTCAACTCTGGTGGGACTCGAACCCACAATCTTTGAATCACTTATTTAGATCAACTAGAAGTCCAACGCGCTGTCCATTGCGCCACAGAGTCACTTACAGAAAGGAAAATGTCATTAAAAAAAAAAGATAAGAAAAAAGATAAGAAATAATCAAACCTTGATTGCTACAATGTAAAGGTTAACACCACATTGCATGTAAAACATGACTTTGGTTGGACTCAAGCCAAAAACCTCTAGGTTTAACTAGAGGTAACTTCATTATATCAGCAAGAACGGATTATTCCAAGCAGGAATTCCAGAACTGCCATTTTTCATGAACTGCAGTATCTATACGTCAACTCTGGTGGGACTTGAACCCACAACCTTTGAATCACTTATTTAGACCAACTAGAAGTCCAACGCGCTGTCCATTGCGCCACAGAGTCACTTACAGAAAGGAAAATGTCATTAAAAAAAAAAGATAAGAAAAAAGATAAGAAATAATCAAACCTTGATTGCTACAATGTAAAGGTTAACACCACATTGCATGTAAAACATGACTTTGGTTGGACTCAAAACAAAAACCTCTAGGTTTAACTAGAGGTAAATTCATTATATCAGCAAGAACGGATTATTCCAAGCAGGAATTCCACAACTGCCATTTTTCATGAACTGCAGTATCTAAACATCAACTCTGGTGGGACTCGAACCCACAACCTTTGAATCACTTATTTAGACCAACTAGAAGTCCAACGCGCTGTCCATTGCGCCACAGAGTCACTTACAGAAAGGAAAATGTCATTAAAAAAAAAAAGATAAGAAAAAAGATAAGAAATAATCAAACCTTGATTGCTACAATGTAAAGGTTAACACCACATTGCATGTAAAACATGACTTTGGTTGGACTCAAAACAAAAACCTCTAGGTTTAACTAGAGGTAAATTCATTGTACCAGCATGAACGAATTATTCCATGCAGGAATTCCACAACTGCCATTTGTCATGAAATGCAGTATCTAAACGTCAACTCTGGTGGGACTCGAACCCACAACCTTTGAATCACTTATTTAGACCAACTAGAAGTCCAACGCGCTGTCCATTGCGCCACAGAGTCACTTACAGAAAGGAAAATGTCATTAAAAAAAAAAAGATAAGAAAAAAGACCGAAAAAATCAAACCTAGAATGCTACAATGTAAAGGTTAACGCCACATTGCATGTAAAACATGACTTTGGTTGGACTCAAAACAAAAACCTCTATGTTTAACTAGAGGTAACTTCATTATATCAGCATGAACGAATTATTCCATGCAGGAATTCCACAACTGCCTTTTGTCATGAAATGCAGTATCTAAATGTCAACTCTGGTGGGACTCGAACCCACAACCTTTGAATCACTTATTTAGACCAACTAGAAGTCCAACGCGCTGTCCATTGCGCCACAGAGTCACTTACAGAAAGGAAAATGTCATTAAAAAAAAAAGATAAGAAAAAAGATAAGAAATAATCAAACCTTGATTGCTACAATGTAAAGGTTAACACCACATTGCATGTAAAACATGACTTTGGTTGGACTCAAGCCAAAAACCTCTAGGTTTAACTAGAGGTAACTTCATTATATCAGCAAGAACGGATTATTCCAAGCAGGAATTCCACAACTGCCATTTTTCATGAACTGCAGTATCTAAATGTCAACTCTGGTGGGACTCGAACCCACAACCTTTGAATCACTTATTTAGACCAACTAGAAGTCCATCGCGCTGTCCATTGCGCCACAGAGTCACTTACAGAAAGGAAAATGTCATTAAAAAAAAAAAGATAAGAAAAAAGATAAGAAATAATCAAACCTTGATTGCTACAATGTAAAGGTTAACACCACATTGCATGTAAAACATGACTTTGGTTGGACTCAAGCCAAAAACCTCTAGGTTTAACTAGAGGTAACTTCATTATATCAGCAAGAACGGATTATTCCAAGCAGGAATTCCACAACTGCCATTTTTCATGAACTGCAGTATCTAAACGTCAACTCTGGTGGGACTCGAACCCACAACCTTTGAATCACTTATTTAGACCAACTAGAAGTCCAATGCGCTGTCCATTGCGCCACAGAGTCACTTACAGAAAGGAAAATGTCATTAAAAAAAAAAAGATAAGAAAAAAGACCGAAAAAATCAAACCTAGAATGCTACAATGTAAAGGTTAACACCACATTGCATGTAAAACATGACTTTGGTTGGACTCAAGCCAAAAACCTCTATGTTTAACTAGAGGTAACTTCATTATATCAGAATGAAAAGATTATTCCAAGCAGGAATTCCACAACTGCCTTTTGTCATGAAATGCAGTATCTAAATGTCAACTCTGGTGGGACTCGAACCCACAACCTTTGAATCACTTATTTAGACCAACTAGAAGTCCAACGCGCTGTCCATTGCGCCACAGAGTCACTTACAGAAAGGAAAATGTCAGTAAAAAAAAGAAAGATAAGAAAAAAGATAAGAAATAATCAAACCTTGATTGCTACAATGTAAAGGTTAACGCCACATTGCATGTAAAACATGACTTTGGTTGGACTCAAGCCAAAAACCTCTAGGTTTAACTAGAGGTAAATTTATTGTACCAGCATGAACAGATTATTCCATGCAGGAATTCCACAACTGCCATTTGTCATGAAATGCAGTATTTAAACGTCAACTCTGGTGGGACTCGAACCCACAACCTTTGAATCACTTATTTAGACCAACTAGAAGTCCAACGCGCTGTCCATTGCGCCACAGAGTCACTTACAGAAAGGAAAATGTCAGTAAAAAAAAAAAAGATAAGAAAAAAGATAAGAAATAATCAAACCTTGATTGCTACAATGTAAAGGTTAACGCCACATTGCATGTAAAACATGACTTTGGTTGGACTCAAGCTAAAAACCTCTAGGTTTAACTAGAGGTAAATTTATTGTACCAGCATGAACGGATTATTCCATGCAGGAATTCCACAACTGCCTTTTGTCATGAAATGCAGTATCTAAATGTCAACTCTGGTGGGACTCGAACCCACAACCTTTGAATCACTTATTTAGATCAACTAGAAGTCCAACGCGCTGTCCATTGCGCCACAGAGTCACTTACAGAAAGGAAAATGTCAGTAAAAAAAAGAAAGATAAGAAAAAAGATAAGAAATAATCAATCCTTGATTGCTACAATGTAAAGGTTAACGCCACATTGCATGTAAAACATGACTTTGGTTGGACTCAAGCCAAAAACCTCTAGGTTTAACTAGAGGTAAATTTATTGTACCAGCATGAACAGATTATTCCATGCAGGAATTCCACAACTGCCATTTGTCATGAAATGCAGTATTTAAACGTCAACTCTGGTGGGACTCGAACCCACAACCTTTGAATCACTTATTTAGACCAACTAGAAGTCCAACGCGCTGTCCATTGCGCCACAGAGTCACTTACAGAAAGGAAAATGTCAGTAAAAAAAAAAAAGATAAGAAAAAAGATAAGAAATAATCAAACCTTGATTGCTACAATGTAAAGGTTAACGCCACATTGCATGTAAAACATGACTTTGGTTGGACTCAAGCTAAAAACCTCTAGGTTTAACTAGAGGTAAATTTATTGTACCAGCATGAACGGATTATTCCATGCAGGAATTCCACAACTGCCTTTTGTCATGAAATGCAGTATCTAAATGTCAACTCTGGTGGGACTCGAACCCACAACCTTTGAATCACTTATTTAGATCAACTAGAAGTCCAACGCGCTGTCCATTGCGCCACAGAGTCACTTACAGAAAGGAAAATGTCATTAAAAAAAAGAAAGATAAGAAAAAAGATAAGAAATAATCAATCCTTGATTGCTACAATGTAAAGGTTAACACCACATTGCATGTAAAACATGACTTTGGTTGGACTCAAGCCAAAAACCTCTAGGTTTAACTAGAGGTAACTTCATTATATCAGAATGAATTCCACAACTGCCATTTGTCATGAAATGCAGTATCTAAATGTCAACTCTGGTGGGACTCGAACCCACAACCTTTGAATCACTTATTTAGACCAACTAGAAGTCCAATGCGCTGTCCATTGCGCCACAGAGTCACTTACAGAAAGGAAAATGTCAGTAAAAAAAAGAAAGATAAGAAGAAAGATAAGAAATAATCCAAACTACAATGATACAATGTAAAGGTTAAAACCATATTGCATGTAAAACATGACTTTGGTTGGACTCAAGCCAAAAACCTCTAGGTTTAACTTCATTATATCAGCATGAACGGATTATTCCAAGCAGGAATTCCACAACTGCCTTTTGTCATGAAATGCAGTATCTAAATGTCAACTCTGGTGGGACTCGAACCCACAACCTTTGAATCACTTATTTAGACCAACTAGAAGTCCAACGCGCTGTCCATTGCGCCACAGAGTCACTTACAGAAAGGAAAATGTCAGTAAAAAAAAGAAAGATAAGAAAAAAGATAAGAAATAATCAAACCTTGATTGCTACAATGTAAAGGTTAACGCCACATTGCATGTAAAACATGACTTTGGTTGGACTCAAGCCAAAAACCTCTAGGTTTAACTAGAGGTAAATTTATTGTACCAGCATGAACAGATTATTCCATGCAGGAATTCCACAACTGCCATTTGTCATGAAATGCAGTATTTAAACGTCAACTCTGGTGGGACTCGAACCCACAACCTTTGAATCACTTATTTAGACCAACTAGAAGTCCAACGCGCTGTCCATTGCGCCACAGAGTCACTTACAGAAAGGAAAATGTCAGTAAAAAAAAAAAAGATAAGAAAAAAGATAAGAAATAATCAAACCTTGATTGCTACAATGTAAAGGTTAACGCCACATTGCATGTAAAACATGACTTTGGTTGGACTCAAGCTAAAAACCTCTAGGTTTAACTAGAGGTAAATTTATTGTACCAGCATGAACGGATTATTCCATGCAGGAATTCCACAACTGCCTTTTGTCATGAAATGCAGTATCTAAATGTCAACTCTGGTGGGACTCGAACCCACAACCTTTGAATCACTTATTTAGATCAACTAGAAGTCCAACGCGCTGTCCATTGCGCCACAGAGTCACTTACAGAAAGGAAAATGTCAGTAAAAAAAAGAAAGATAAGAAAAAAGATAAGAAATAATCAAACCTTGATTGCTACAATGTAAAGGTTAACGCCACATTGCATGTAAAACATGACTTTGGTTGGACTCAAGCCAAAAACCTCTAGGTTTAACTAGAGGTAAATTTATTGTACCAGCATGAACAGATTATTCCATGCAGGAATTCCACAACTGCCATTTGTCATGAAATGCAGTATTTAAACGTCAACTCTGGTGGGACTCGAACCCACAACCTTTGAATCACTTATTTAGACCAACTAGAAGTCCAACGCGCTGTCCATTGCGCCACAGAGTCACTTACAGAAAGGAAAATGTCAGTAAAAAAAAAAAAGATAAGAAAAAAGATAAGAAATAATCAAACCTTGATTGCTACAATGTAAAGGTTAACGCCACATTGCATGTAAAACATGACTTTGGTTGGACTCAAGCTAAAAACCTCTAGGTTTAACTAGAGGTAAATTTATTGTACCAGCATGAACGGATTATTCCATGCAGGAATTCCACAACTGCCTTTTGTCATGAAATGCAGTATCTAAATGTCAACTCTGGTGGGACTCGAACCCACAACCTTTGAATCACTTATTTAGATCAACTAGAAGTCCAACGCGCTGTCCATTGCGCCACAGAGTCACTTACAGAAAGGAAAATGTCAGTAAAAAAAAGAAAGATAAGAAAAAAGATAAGAAATAATCAATCCTTGATTGCTACAATGTAAAGGTTAACGCCACATTGCATGTAAAACATGACTTTGGTTGGACTCAAGCCAAAAACCTCTAGGTTAAACTAGAGGTAAATTTATTGTACCAGCATGAACAGATTATTCCATGCAGGAATTCCACAACTGCCATTTGTCATGAAATGCAGTATTTAAACGTCAACTCTGGTGGGACTCGAACCCACAACCTTTGAATCACTTATTTAGACCAACTAGAAGTCCAACGCGCTGTCCATTGCGCCACAGAGTCACTTACAGAAAGGAAAATGTCAGTAAAAAAAAAAAAGATAAGAAAAAAGATAAGAAATAATCAAACCTTGATTGCTACAATGTAAAGGTTAACGCCACATTGCATGTAAAACATGACTTTGGTTGGACTCAAGCTAAAAACCTCTAGGTTTAACTAGAGGTAAATTTATTGTACCAGCATGAACGGATTATTCCATGCAGGAATTCCACAACTGCCTTTTGTCATGAAATGCAGTATCTAAATGTCAACTCTGGTGGGACTCGAACCCACAACCTTTGAATCACTTATTTAGATCAACTAGAAGTCCAACGCGCTGTCCATTGCGCCACAGAGTCACTTACAGAAAGGAAAATGTCATTAAAAAAAAGAAAGATAAGAAAAAAGATAAGAAATAATCAATCCTTGATTGCTACAATGTAAAGGTTAACACCACATTGCATGTAAAACATGACTTTGGTTGGACTCAAGCCAAAAACCTCTAGGTTTAACTAGAGGTAACTTCATTATATCAGAATGAATTCCACAACTGCCATTTGTCATGAAATGCAGTATCTAAATGTCAACTCTGGTGGGACTCGAACCCACAACCTTTGAATCACTTATTTAGACCAACTAGAAGTCCAATGCGCTGTCCATTGCGCCACAGAGTCACTTACAGAAAGGAAAATGTCAGTAAAAAAAAAAAAGATAAGAAGAAAGATAAGAAATAATCCAAACTACAATGATACAATGTAAAGGTTAAAACCATATTGCATGTAAAACATGACTTTGGTTGGACTCAAGCCAAAAACCTCTAGGTTTAACTTCATTATATCAGCATGAACGGATTATTCCAAGCAGGAATTCCACAACTGCCTTTTGTCATGAAATGCAGTATCTAAATGTCAACTCTGGTGGGACTCGAACCCACAACCTTTGAATCACTTATTTAGACCAACTAGAAGTCCAACGCGCTGTCCATTGCGCCACAGAGTCACTTACAGAAAGGAAAATGTCATTAAAAAAAAAAAAATAAGAAAAAAGATAAGAAATAATCAAACCTAGAATGCTACAATGTAAAGGTTAACAGCACATTGCATGTAAAACATGACTTTGGTTGGACTCAAGCCAAAAACCTCTATGTTTAACTAGAGGTAACTTCATTATGAAGGAACAACAGTGAGGCTCATTGGTTAGTTTTATTGGAGAACTATTGCTTTGAAGAAGACGATATATATCACACATAATGCTGAACATGAAGAAGATACAAAACATCACCAGAGTTATACTTGTTTTACCATGTTTATGTTCTTAAGGCTTAGTTCTTAGATCTGTTAGAATCAGTCCCTCACTTCTAGGCATCTCTACTTCTCTTCCTCTTCATCTTCGATGACATTCCACATTTTTTTTGTGTGGGAAGTTTGTTTTTAAAAGAAGTTTGTTTGAAAGATGAGAGGGAGAGAGAGAGAGAAAGAGAAAGTGACACGGACGGCAAACAGGACGGGATCAGATTCATCTGACCTTCAGACGTAAGAAACACCAACTCTGCCTTTGACCTCAGAGATAGAAACCTTGAACGTGTATCAGTACGAATCTCATGCAAAGTGGTGGCATGTTAGAGCAGCTCGACTTATAATGAACATAGAACCAGTGGTGAAAGAAGTACTTTGTACCCTTTTACGTCAGTCAACAAAATATACTTTAAAGTAATCTGTATGCAGAATAATATCTATTTGAATCCTGTATTATTGACGCATTAATGTGTACATCACTTTAATGTTGCAGCTGGTAAAAGTGGAGCTCTATTTAATGACTCTATACTTATGGTAGTTTCATCTATAATAATACATCATCATTTATTAGTTGATTATATTTTGTTCTTAATAATCTGAGTCTGTAAAGTAACTTAAGTTATCAAATAAATGTACTACAGGAAAAAGTACAGTGGAGTAGAAGTATAAAGTAGTATAAAATTGCAAATACTCAAATGAAGTTCAAGTAATTTAAACTGCACTCAGGTAAATGTACTTTACATTCCTCACTGTGTAAAACACAGCTGGCTCAGACAGTTAGTGCTGAATAATACCAAATAACAGTAGTGAAAGCCAACACAAAGGGTTGAACTACAAGTCTGCATGTAAAGACTAATAAAGATGTCAAATGGGATTTAAACTGATTGGAAAAGGCTTCTCAGCGCCCCCTGCAGGCTGCAATGTCCATCACAGCCTCCAGCACACCAACCGGTCAGTGTTCCTCTGTGGAGGTCGTTCAACCTCTGGGGAGCAGGACTGGGATCAGTGAATACACTGTTGATTGTGTGATGAACACAATCACACACACACACACACACACACACACACACACACACACACACACACACACACACACCCACACACACACATCTGACATTATGGTATCAATGTAGTGAGGATGCACACACTCACACACAGTGTAAATACACACACACACAATCACACAAGTCTCCCAGTTAGAACATCTTTACCAAACAGAGTATAAAACAAGCTTTCAAATGATCAATACTGTGATGGATTAGAGATTATTCTTCGTGCTTTCATTCTGAACGTTTTTTCTTTTTGCACTTCATGTGATTGTTACCAGCTGATGCATTCCTTTATTTATATTTCTATGTATTTGTATTTGTTCCCATTTAGATTTTTAAATATGAGTTTGTCTTATTTTGGAGGGATGTTAACTTTAAACTCTTCCATCTGTTTCATCTCTCCTGCTGCAACAGAACGCAGTGAGCATAAAGTGAGAGTACCTCGGAGACATGTAGGTCCAGCTGCCGGAGAGTCCCCGCAGAGCCCTCTGATCCCCGGTCTCCTTCTCTCTCTCTCGGTCTTTCTCCGGTGTTCCTGCTGTTTAACCGGCGGCTCCTGTCGCGTTGGATATCAAACACTCTCCAAACTTTCAACAACTTATTTCCACAAAAACCCGTTCAGTCCTCGCGGAGGTCCGCTGACCGATCTGGCCAAGAGTATAAAAGAGCACAAAAAAGAAGAAAAGAAAATCCACGCAGCATCTGTCCGGTAAGAGCTCCACGTAATCTCCGCATTAACGTTTAAAACACAAGTTTAAGGCTGTTCAAGTTTGGAGTCCCGGTAAAAAAGATGTGATCTGGAGATGAGCTCCGAGCGGCGGAGACTCGGCACGACCCCGTCTGCTGCTGCAGGGAGGGAGGGAAGGAGGGAGGGAGGAGGGGGGAGGTCCAAGAACCACTCGAGAGAGAGAGAGAGAGAGAGAGAGAGAGAGAGAGAGAGAGAGAGAGAGAGAGAGAGAGAGAGAGAAGCTGCTGAACACCGTCCAGCTGTTTACAGGAGAACCTCTGCAGTGTTGAGATGAAGAAGAAACAGCTGTGACTGAGTTCATCAACTGTTTAATTAAGTCTCTGAGCAGGTGAGACAGACTCTATGTGCTTAGAAAAACTATGGGTTTGTGTATATATACTGTATATATACGTGTATACATATATGGCTATGTATACGTGTATATATATGTAGTTTATGTATATATATATTATATGTTTTCCACTATGGTAAAAGAACCCCAAATCACTTCCACAAACATCCTTTTATTTCACTGTAATCATGACTCTGTGGTCCCGCCCACAGCGCTCTCTGATTGGTTGCACGTCACAGGTAAACAATCAACGCTGCTTAAAGGCTCTGCAGCCACAGAAGGTCAAAGGTGAAGCTGCTCTTGGTGGGAGGCCGAATATTTCCTAAAGTTGCAGTAAACATCATCTTGTAATTCATTTTAATTCAACATTCGTACGGCGGCCATTTTATCGGTACTAGCTAGCCGGATAAAACCAAAACGCTATCGTTGTCCTTTACTAGTGGAACATTCAGAACAATGATGAACATCTACACATGAATCACTGCAGAGTCACAGCACGTCTCATAAAGCAGACAAATCAAGCTTCTAACCACTAAACACTGATCCTGTGTCGTTTACCTTTTCACAGCTGACGTCAGCTAACAGCTAACGTCAGCTAACAGCTAACGTCAGCTAACGCACAGACTTTCACTGGTTTCCTGCTGCGGGGACGTCGGTTGGTGGCGGTTAGCTTTGTTTTTGCAAAAAGATGTAGAAGCAGCGCTGTGATTGGTCGGTGGTTTAACACACGTTACGTCTGATCGTTTTAATAAAACATTTATTGTAAAGAACACAAACATGTTGTCAGCTGATAGCCGTGTGTACTCTGACTCCTCTGCAGCTGGGATGGAAGAAGTATCCAGATTCTTTAGTACAGTAAAAGTACTAATACACGGAAAACTTTACAAAAGTAAAAGTATGTCATCAGCAACATGTAGTGAAAGTATTGATTGAGCAGTAAAATGTTCGCTGTGATTGTTTTACATCAGACACAACTTCTTTTATGTTAATTCTAACTATTTGTATCTGATTAAAATGTATTTACTGTGTTGAATTCATATTGAATTTACTGTTTCATTTATTAAAAATATATATTTGACAGGTGAGTCAGACTAATAGAGTACAGTCAAAAGTACAACATGTACCTCTGAGATATAGTACAGTATAAAGTACAATATCCTGTTGCTGGATGACTCTAGCTCTCTCACACACACACACACAGACACACTAACACACACACACACAGACACACTAACACACACACACACACACACACACAGACACACTAACACACACACACACACACACACACTAATGAGCAACAACAACAGTAAACAGAGGTAGTTGTCATAGCAACCACATCGGAAATTTCAAGTCTGCTCAGCTTGTGAGAAAACGTTTGAACAGGAATGACGTCATGAACACCTTCAGTTATTACTGCAGTTATTACACGTTCTTCATATCTATAAAGTAAACGACTGTCAGAGATGATGTGACTTCGTCAGCTGGTATCAGCTGGTACAAATACATGAAGTACACCAATACTAGAATACTGTAGAGTCATGTACAAAGAATAACAACATGAAGTGAATCACACACATGAAACACATGAAACACATGAAACACATGAAACACATGAAACACATGAAACACATGAAACACATGAAACTCTTTTCATCTTCAATCAATAAATACTTTAATATCGTTACATGACGAACGTCCTGCTGCTGCAACTTCAGTAGTGAGTTCACTTTAATTTAAACACATCTTCACTCAAAATATATCTACACACACACACACACACACACACACACACACACACACACACACACTCACACAAACACACACACACACACTCACACAAACACACACACACAGAGGGACATTCCTGGACACATCTGTTCCTTCTAAGCGACCAGTTGACCGTCTGCACCAGTGAGAACTTTATACTGGACAAACACAACCTGAGGTAAACACACACACACACACACACACACACACACACACACACACACACACACACACTGATGGAATGCATACACAAATAGCAGCAGATGTAAGCAAGTGTAAACACTAAAAAATATGGACACACACACACACACACACACACACACACACACACACACACACACAGGGTAAACAGAGGTGGTGAGCTGGCACCGTTCCTGATCGTGTTATTCCAAACTCAGACATTCCTCAACTTTCCTTCCAGACAATTGCCCTCCTAACTGTGTGTGAGTGTGTGTGTGTGTGTGTGTGTGTGCGTGGGTGTGTGTGTGTGAGTGTGTGTGTGTGTGTGTGTGTGTGCGTGGGTGTGTGTGTGTGTGTCAGAACTCAAACAGGAACCCTTCACCAGAACAGGACCGGTGCTGCTGGTGTGTTAGACTCTCTGCAGGTTAACTCTGATTTCAACACGATGAGTTTTGTGTGGATTTAAAACAGAGGAAGTACAACACAGAATACACTCTACAAGCAGCTATCAGTACTACTGTGTCCATGAGAAGGACCCTGAATGAGTATCTC
>NC_136535.1:26587631-26627631 GCF_910591455.1 Pholis gunnellus
CTGAATATTTCTCTATTTATTTAAATTACTTCTCTATTTGATTGGTTGTCACACATTGATAAACAACATTTTAACATTTGTTTGAAATAAATCATAATTCAGATCATACAGCAGGTCTGTTTTACTAAAGTTAAATAACATTAAATAACATTTCAAAAGTAGTTTTTGTCGTCCACAGTTGATGAAACGTGTGTTTGTCGGCTAGCAGTTTCCATATGCTTCCAGTCTTTGTGCTAAGCTAGGCTAATGTTTGTTTACATAACTCTATGTTTGATATTAATCATGAATATCTGTGTCTACACGTCGTCCTCCTGCAGCGTCCATCGTTCCCTCTGCAGCCCATTCTTCCTCTTCCTCTTCCTCGCCGCCGCCGCCGCCGCCGCCCGCCCGCTTCCCGCCGCACCGGTACATCCGGCGGGCTGTGCTCCTGAAAGGCGCGTAGAGGTAGAAGAAGAGCAGCGGGTCGAAGCAGAGGTGGAGCACGCTCAGCAGCAGCGTGGACTCCTTCCCCAGGAACAGCCGCCTCGTGGTGGGGCAGTCCGTGATGACTCTGGTCTGGGTCAGAGTGTACGGCGTGCGGACCGCGTGGTAGGGCACGAAGCTGAGCACGTAGGCCGCCGTCACGGCCGTCACGCTCACCGCCACGCGCCGGGCGTCCGCCCAGAGCTCGGGGTCCCTGCGGCTGCCCAGGAGCCTCCGGAGAGACAGGCCGCTGGAGACGAGCACGGCGGCGGAGGCGTTGAGGAACAACGCCGTGCAGAGGAAGACGGTCAGCGTGTGCCAGTGGAGGCTGATGTCCTTCTTCAGGGACGAGCAGCTGAGGAAGCGTCGCTCCTGAACACACAAGATCACATTGTCATCTTTTAATTCATGTTACAAATGCTGTAGTAGCATTATGCTACGTTCCCACTACGAACGACAGCAGCAGACTACAACCACAGACTGTATAGAAGAAGTGGGCGGAGTCAACGTGACGTCACTAGTTGGTTTGTGGATGTTTTGAAGCCTCGAGTTCGGTGTTTTGGTCGTCGCCATCTTGTTTTTTTGCAACCAGTGAACAGGAAGTGACCATATCTGGACTGAGGAGGAGTGACGTAGAGACCTGTCAATCACTGTGTAGCCCCGCCCCTAAAGCATCCCCTGCTTTATGGTCTGTTTGACTCTAAATGGACCATCATGTACTAAATGAACATCATGCTGTATTGAAGAAGACTTGAAACTAGAGATTGAGACCATAAACTCATGTTTACAATGTTTACTGAGGTAATAAATCAAGAGAGAAGTAGAGTCATTTTCTCATAGACTTCTATACAACCAGAGGAGTCGCCCCCTGGTGGACACTAGAGAGAATGCAGCTTTAACACATGAAGCTTTGACTTCACTTTGAAGAACTGGAGGTTGCTGTCTGGGCTACAAGTCTTTCTGTTAACCCCCTTTTTTAAATTCATTTTTAAGCAAAGAAAACCAGAACAAATCGGGTGTTTTTTGTTTCCTTGTAGTTGTTTAGCATCTATTTGTATTTTTTTTTGGTTTCTTTGTATTCATATTTGCATATCTTTCTCGTGTTTTTGCGTCTCTTTTTGGTCGTTTTGTGTCTCTTTGGACTCGTTTAGCATCCCTTTGTGTTTCTTTTTTGGCTGTTTTTGGTTGTTTGTTAATTGTTCATTTAGCGTCTCTGTGCTAGTGTTGCTTGTTGCTAATGTTAGCAGTAACTTCAAACAGAGACTCAAACTCCGTCCGTGACCAGGAACCCGACAATAAGCAGCTCTAGTAGAAGCAAAAGTAGTGCTAGTAACCGAAGTTTTTTCCAGTCAGTAGTACTACAGTAGTACTACAGTACCTGTACGTGCTGGATGGGCAGAACCATGTTGGGCACCATGATGAGCAGCACCAGGGACCAGACGACCAGCGACAGCAGCCGGGCGAAGCCGACCTCCTGCAGCCGCAGAGAGCACAGACTGTGGCTGTCCTGCAGGAGAAGAGACCCAGGACCATCATCATCATCATCATCATCATCACCACCATCATCATCATCATCATCATCATCATCATCATCACCACCACCACCATCATCATCATCATCATCATCATCATCATCATCATCATCATCATCATCATCATCATCATCATCACCACCACCACCACCACCACCACCACCACCACCATCATCATCATCATCATCATCATCATCATCATCATCATCATCATCATCATCATCATCATCATCATCATCATCATCATCATCATCATCATCATCATCATCATCATCATCATCTAAAGGAACATTGGATGTTTGTGCTCTTTGTATTTTCTCTTCATATTGAATTGTTTTGTATCTTTTTGGTTGTTTTTTGTCTCTTTGTAGTCGTTTTGAATATCTTTCGAGTTCTTTGCGTGGTTTATTTCTGACGACCCAATGTTGGTCCATCTTCCTCTCCCCCCCTGTGATGAAGATGTGTTCCCATGTGCAGCTGTACCTGCAGGTAGCGGTCGACGATGATGAAGGCGAGGAAGACGACGGATGCGTAGAGGCTGAT
Source organism: Pholis gunnellus (assembly GCF_910591455.1). NCBI lineage: Eukaryota > Metazoa > Chordata > Actinopteri > Perciformes > Pholidae > Pholis > Pholis gunnellus. Next base: position 26,590,169 of record NC_136535.1, read on the forward strand.
GTAGATGACGACGGCGCTGGCCTGGCAGTGAAACACCATGAGGCTCCACGGCGCCGCGCCCGCATCCTTCAGGATCTTAAAGGGCAGCGCGAGCAGCAGCAGCAGGTCGGCCAGCAGCAGGTTCAGCAGGTAGACGCTGAAGCTCTGAGGAAACACAAACACCTGAATACCTGAACAATAGTCTCTACTAGGCTCAGTGTAGTCCTGATCCTCTATATGAACCAGTCTGTGTAGTCCTGATCCTCTATCAGACCTCCATCAGTAAAGAGACCATCAGAGAGAAGATGGTCTGTTTCTATAGAGTTATTCTTGATGCTCGTCATCGGAGCCACCGGGTCGGATTCTGGTGAAACCAGATTAACTCATGCAGGTTCACCAGAAACTCCTTCAGCTCAGACTCCAGCAGAGACCGGTCCACCGTGGACAGACCCAGGTCCAGGAGCTCCGGAGGGAGGAGGAGAGCTCAGCTCCCGCAGCATTAGCAGCATCTCCTCCTCCTCCTCCTCCTCCTCCTCCTCCTCCTCCTCCTCCTCCTCCTCCTCCTCCTCCTCCTCCTCCTCCTCCTCCTCCTCCAGGAGCAGAGCTTCTCCTCTCTGCTGGAGACCCAGGACGTATTGCTGGACCCGCTGGAGGGAAGGGGGGCACGGGAGAACCAGAACCAGGACTGAGAGAGTCAGACTGTCAGACCTGCTGCAGTAACATGAGAGGTTTTCTAAAGAGACTCTGGAGCTCAGAGACACTACAGCTTTAGTCCACAGGGGGCGACAGAGTCAACAGGAAGTTAAAGTTCCTCATAACTTAATCCAAAAAAATCACGTCTTGATCTGAATTCTCTCCTCCTCGTGTGACGTCTCCTCTGATATAAGTTCTCCTACCTTGCAGGCTCTGGGGCTGTGGATGAAGATCCACACAGACAGCAGGTTTCCAGGCATGCCGATGATGAAGACGAGGATGTAGAGGACGGTGAAGGGTCCCATCTGGTCGTTGACGATGCACCGCCCCGCCTCCTCGGCTCCTCCGGCGCTGGAGTTGAGGGAAGAAGACGTCATGGAGGAGCTGAGAAACACAAAGCACCGGATCACTTTGTTTTTCTGTTAGAATGAATCAAATCAACCGTAAAGGTTCAGAAAAACACAGAGAGACGAAGGATGTGGTTTGAATCTCTAGAGTACATGATGGTCCATTTAGAGTCAAACAGACCATAAAGCAGGGGATGCTTTAGGGCGGGGCTACAGGGTGATTGACAGGTCTCTACCAGAGACGTATATCAGAGACATCATCTACTAAATGAACATCATGCTGTGTTGAAGAAGACTTGAAACTAGAGATTGAGACCATAAACTCATGTTTACAATGTTTACTGAGGTAATAAATCAAGAGAGAAGTAGAGTCATTTTCTCATAGACTTCTATACAACCAGAGGAGTCGCCCCCTGGTGGTCACTAGAGAGAATGCAGCTTTGTGTTGTAACAGCAGGAGGTGACAGACAGTAGAGCTGCAGCTCTGTGGTCACAGACTAACCCTGCAGCAGGAAGCGGTTCATCAGGAAACTTTTACTCATTTCACTGAAAAACACAAAGCAGCTTCTCTTCAACGTCAGAACAAACACGATTCACCAGAAAACAGCAAACAAAGACAGAACGGCACAGCGAAGTATTCAGATACTTACTGCAGTAAAAGTACTCATACAACACAGTAAAAATACTCTGTCACAGCAAAGGTACTAATATAAGTTCTGAGTAGTTTCTCATTTATTTAAGAAGTTTAAAGCAACATTTCAGCTCGTTGTTTTCATTAGAGGAGATTATTGTGCGTCAGGATATCTGATGATGATCCACTGACAGAAGATCAATCATCACATCATCGCCTTAAACAAGTGTTCAGAAAACAGATTTATAAGCTGAAGCTTGTTTCCTTTTTATAATAATGGATCAGTTCTGGATGAATTCAGAGTCAGTTACTGATTAATCCAAACTCCTGGTTTCATGTGCTCATCGTCTTTAAGCTGAGAGGAGGAAGCTGCATCAGCGTTTATCCATCGTCTCTCTGAGAGACAGAAGTAAACCTGAATGATGTCTTACCCTGAACGTGTCCACTTATACCGTCCTCTCATAGGTCCTTGGACCACGTGTTGGACCCCTGAGGACCCTCCAGCCCCCCCCCCCCCCCCTCTTCAGGTCCTCGGGGTGCGTTTGATTCGGTGTGTTGGTGCAGATCGTTCTGCTCGAGGCTGCAGAAGCTGCTGACGGATGGAAGGTGATTTCCTGCCTGTCGTCGGTTTGACCACAGGCCACGCCCCCCTGTAACACACACACACACACACACACACACACGCACACACACACACTCTCTCTCTCTCTCTCTCACACACGCACACACACGCTCACACACTGTGTGTGTGGGAAAGATTAAATTCGGCAAACAGCTTTCTGCTAAAATGGTTTATTCCGATCCAGAAACTCTTAGATTACAAACACAAAAGTCATGTGACTCGTTATTGGAAGAACAGCTGTTCTTCCTGTCAGACAGCTGATTATTCATGTGTTGAAGAGCAGCCATTATTAAATGACATCATAGACACTTTAAATACACAGAGACAAGAATACATTCATGAGTCATATAATAAATTAACAATCAATTATTTTGACTTCAGTCAAACTGAAAGAATTAAAGAACAAACAGGAAGATTTAAGATCATAAAATAAAGACGTCCTGAAGCAGGAGGAGGAAGTTATCACACTGTAGATATTATTAACATATAAAGAGACAGAAATATAACTTCTACACATTGTATATGTGTGTGTGTGTGTGTGTGTGTGTGTGTGTGTGTGTGTGTGTGTGTGTGTGTGTGTGTGACGCAAACAGGATGATGCAACTTTGTTGCCCGCAGTCAGCAACACAAAGGGGCTGCAGAGACCAGAGACCAGAGACCAGAGACCAGAGACCAGGGACCAGGGACCAGAGACCAGAGACCAGGGACCAGAGACCAGAGACCAGAGACCAGGGACCAGAGACCAGAGACCAGAGACCAGAGACCAGGGACCAGAGACCAGAGACCAGAGACCAGAGACCAGAGACCAGAGACCAGAGACCTTGGTGGTCACACTGCAGCAACGAGCTGCATGTTTTAGTTATAGTTGCACATTATTCAGTAAACTTATCTGCACATCTGAAAAACACTTAAAGAACATTAAATATAAATGAGCTTTAATGAAATAAAAAGTCCTTAAAGCTGCATAATGTGTGAGACACGGAGCATCGTTATGAAGAAGTTATTAAAAACATAATTCTGACTAAAAGACACTTTAAACTGACAGCAGCTGGTAATACATGAATGTGTGAATATGTTTAAATAAAGAGATTTATAAAAGCACTGCTTCATCTACAGACAACAGATCTGACTGTAGTTACACGTATGTTTCATGTTAACTTCATGTGTTGAACTATGTTTTTGTCTGATTCTTTATCTCTGTATGTTCTTACATATTTACATATTTTACAGAAGGAAACTTCACATTAACTTCCTTTTCTATTTGTTCTCAGGTCTGTTTCACACACACACACACACACACACACACACACACACACACACACACACACACACACACAGTCACAGCGACACTGAATCTCTCCTCCAGAGAGGACGACGAACACTTCTCTGTTCTCACTGTGAGTTCAACATCCTTCAAACTCATCTTTCTTCCTCATATCACTGTAGGTTACTGTAAATATAATATACACAGACCGTGTTTTAATACATTCATCGGATGGTTCTCTCACCACCGCTTCAGGTTACTGATATTATTTCACATATTATCTGATAAACAGCTTGAACAGAATCTGTTGAGGCCTCATGGGACCTCCACAGGCCACCAGTCCGCCAGAAGACCCTCCTGCACCTGTGAAGCTGTGACCGACGTCTCTACAGGACGCCCGTGGGCTTCGTGGAGGTCGTGAGCGACGTCTTCCTGTTGAAGCGGACGTTGCTCGTCCGCCCGTCGCTGCTCCTCCTCTCGGCGTTGGCGCCGTGCTGCGTCGGGGCCAGCGTGGTGCTGAACGTCCTCCCCGGGCTCAGCTGGGCCCTGAAGGCCTTGCAGAAGATGAAGTAGATGAGCGGGTCCAGGCAGACGTTGAGCACCGACACCATGATGGTCAGCTCCTTCAGGTAGAAGAAGGCCCGGCTCCACAGGCACCGCCCCCTGAGGAAGGCGTAGGGGAGGCGGACCAGGTGGTACGGCACGAAGCACACGCAGAAGACGCTGACCAGCACCAGCATGTTCCTGCGGGACTTGGCGAGCTTCCTGGAGCCGGAGGACGCCGGCTGCCTCTGCTGCGCCAACGACAGCCTGCGGGACACGCCGCGGTAGAAGAAGACCAGCGAGACGAGGACCAGCAGGAAGATGGCGGCGGAGAAGCAGTGGATGGTCTTGTAGAAGAGCCGGAGCTCTTTGCTCTGGAGGACGTCGCAGCTCAACGCGTTGGGGACGGAGGACGCGTTGGTGAGGAGCGACAGGGCCACGTAGGCGCTCATCGTGGCCACCAGGAGAACCCAGGTCACCGTGGTGATGACGTGGGCGGCGCGCACCGTCTGCAGGACGTGAGTTCCTGAAGGATGGACGATCTTCAGATACCTGGAGGACGAGAGACGAGTCGTTAGAGCGACAGCGGACAAAACCGCCCACGCTGGACGATCCCGCAAATCACACCATAGATCTTTACGATTCATTCAGTCTGTAAGATCTGCATGTGGACTGGTTTAAGTTGGAGAACGACCACCCAGACCTCCACAGAACCTCCACAGAACCTCCACAGAACCTCCACAGAACCTGCTGCTCTGATGACCCTCTGAACCACAGAAGCCTTCAGCGGGATCTAAAAGCTTTAAAACGTTTTCTTCAAAAAATCACCAAAACAACACCGTTTATCAGCCAGCAGCTGTCGTTACTGACGGGTTTTCATCTTTCGGACGGTCCTTGAACACATCATTAGTAATGAATCATGGCAATAGTTTAATATTCACACCGTGCGGAGCCTCCATATTATTTCTCGGTAACACTTGTGGACAGCTGGAGGAATGTTGGATATAAAGATGAATTGTTTTCCAATTTTTGTAAAATAAATAGTCAAAGAAACGTTTTAATGAATGATGTCATCATAACTGTGTTATTCTCACTAAAGACATGTTCTAGTTCTACTTCTAGTCGCCATGGTTCTGTTTCAGAGACGAGCAGGACTTTTATTTTGAAGAGAATCACAAAGAAACAGCAGAACCTGCTCTGACGTAGATCATGAGCTGCGTCTGTTTTGTCTCTTTGAGTTCAGAACCTCATGAGATCACTTCTGCTCAACGAGCTGAGAGGACAGAAATGTGTTTGTGTTGTTTTGAAGAGACCTCAGCTCTGACGTCAGATGATCAGCTGCAGCTCGTTGGCTTGGTGACAGACTTCATTCTCTTTAATAAACACTTCAACTTTTTTATTTTTGTTTTTAAATAAATGAACCAAAACTCTGACGATGAAGAAGATCTTTCGCTGATAATTATGAGAATAAATATGAAACTAAATGTGAAAGAAACCTCTGAACAAACATGAAGAACTGCTGAGACATTTAGTCATTTCCTCAACATATTATTATTAATATGATATCAGGAGTTTAGATGTCCTCTGAGCTCCATGATGGTCTGTGGATGGGTCTCTGTGTGAGTTTCTGGCATTAATAACGTTTTTCTAATCTTCTAATCTAATCGCGTTAGAACAGCTCGTCTGTGTCTGAAACCACATCCTGAGTCTCACATCCTGAAAACCACAGAAAGCTGCTCAGAGCAGCAGCTGCTTTGTCTCCATCACTGCGTGTGATGATGACTATCGACACGAAGAAGCACGAGAGAAACCAGAGACTCATCCCGTCTGAACACCAGAGGAACACCAGAGGAACACCAGAGGAACACCAGAGGAACCCGGTGCTGCTCATGTAACACGTGACCAGCGATCGGTCCGTATGTGGTGTGTGTGTGTGTGTGTGTGTGTGTCAGCATGTTGCTCAGCTGCTTTACACAAACACACGTACTATACATCACACGCTGTAATCAAATGCATTTCCTCTTTTCTGCATTAAACAAATAACAGCGATAGTGAGATGGAGCCGTGACAGCAGATGCTGAAGGGTTCTCCCCTCTCGCTCCTCTCACACCAACATGCAAATGATGACTTTGTTTGCTGGAAATGTTGCTGAAACACACACGAGCTCGTAAATGTTCAGAGGTTTAGAATGAGTTCTAGTGAATTCATGTTCCGTCTCGCGCGCACATTTAAACAGGTTACATCCAGAAAACACAAGATTAACAGAGAAGAGAAGAGTGAAGCTGATGACTCAGCAGATAATAAATACAGCAGAAGTTGATCAAATATAAATATTTTAAACCAATCAGAATGCCTGAGAGCTTAACTGCATTATATTACATTACATATTACATATCATGTGTTATTTTGTTAGTATGTTCTGTCCCCTGAATGTATTGTGTCGTTTACATTAATAAATTGGTGTAAAACAATCACCATGAATGCAGGAAATGAAGTGTGTCTTCTTTTTATGCTAAGCTAAGCTAACAAGCTGCTGGCTGATTCATATGTAGGTAACATACATGTTGTGTCTGACGGGTCAGCGCTCAGCATTAGGAGCGTAGAGCTCAGAGGCTCCGTGCAGTGTCCCTGAGGCTGAACCCTCGCACCTGTTGGCAGCGATGTAGCCCATGAACAGGATGCTGGCGTACATGTTCAGGTAGAAGGCGGAGGCGCCGAAGCTGCAGTAGACCCGGCGGACGGACGCGGAGTCGCTGGCGTAGTTGGTGATCCGGATCGGCAGACAGAGGCTGAACAGGAAGTCTGCGGCCGCCAGGTTCTTCAGGTAGACCGTCACGCTGCTGGACGCCTGCTGCTGAGCCCGGCAGAAGTAAACCTTCAGGGTGAACCCGTTGAGGAGCAAACCCGCCTGTAGGGACAGGCACGGGTACTTTATTACTAATATTCAGATTTAAAACGTTTACAAATCAGGATTTATTATTATCATTATTATTATGATCATTATTATTATTATTATTATTATTATTATTATCATCATTATTATTATTATTATTATTATTATTATTATTATTATTATTATTATTATTATTATTATTATTATCATTATTATTATGATTATTATTATTATTATTATCATTATTATTATTATTATTATTACTATAATTATTATTACTATCCACGGAGAAGCAGACTCACCAGACACACCAGCGTGTAGACCAGCAGGAAGAAGATGTGGGCCGACGCGTCCACCCGGTCGCAGGGAGACGAGCTGCCGTTGGTCAGGTTGGATTCTGAAGACGCTCCGAGGTCACTCATGTTTCTAAATGTCCTGAAAGAGTTGAACACAAACGGATTAGAATATAGTGTTCAAACATCCTCCGTCTGCGTAAAGGAAGCGATCAAAGCTGAATGGGAAGTGACAGATGACCGCAGCAGAGGAAACCTCAGCAGCAGGTGTCATGAAACTCCACAGAACCAGAAGAGCTCTGAGAGGAACATCTGACACGGTGGTCACGTGATCAACCACACTGGTCCACAGCTGGTCTGAAGGCTCCGAACTGGAGCTGCTTCTGCACATTTGCTTTAATTAGACAAAGGACACACCGATGATTCCTTTGCTTATTGCTTCTCCTGCAAACCTCCTAGATCCTCCAGATTTAGTTCAGGAATTGAGCCGTCACAAGCCGGAGGATGGAGGAGATGAGGATGCTCACAATCAAGGAAATGAGAAAGTGTTGTTATTGTTCCTTTGTTACCTGTTCGTGTTCTGACCTCTCGGATCTGTTCGTTGTCTGAAGGACTTAAAGTTAAAGTTTTTTTGTTTTTTTTTACTACATTCTGCTGAATAATCAAATATGAAACAAGTCGATACGACATAAATAATATCACATCGTCAGCAAAGAACATTCAAAATACATATATCTCTTCTACTGATACTTTAACTACAGGAAGCTGATAATATGTGTGTACTTAAACTGTTGGTACTTTAACTGCACAAAAGTGATAATACTTGTGTACTTTTACTTAAGGAGTATTTGATGCTAGACTTCTACGTGAGTATTTCTACATTGTTGTATTAATACTTTTACTTAAATGAAATATTTAAATACCACATCAGATGAACCGACTCAGTTAACACAAAGGTACAAACTCACTTGTGTAAAATACTACAGTATACATACAACACATGTTAAAATACTTCAGTAGAAGTAGAAAGAGTTACCTGAAGTACTCACCTGTCTGTGTGAATCTCTGATGGGAACAAATATTTGACTTCCTTCTTCACAGCGAGATGGAGGAAGACTGATTATATAAAGAGGTACTGTTTGTGACACCGCTGTTCATTTACACACCCACACACTCACAAAAACACACACACACACACTCACACAAACATTCATACACACACACTCTCACAAACACACATACATACACACATAAATACACACATACACACACACAAATACACACACAAACACACAAACATGCACACACACACAAACACAGTCTGTCTGAACTTTTGTTATTTAAAACCCTTTTAACTCTAGCCCTATTTTTAGGCCTTTGCTCGATAATTGCATACTCATACTAAAAAGGCTGTAATTCTGTAACTACAAGGTCTATTTGATCAACTTTGATGTTGTAATAATGGTTACACTTGTGAGCTTTGTTCAGATGTGTAAATATCAGTGTATATGTTACTGGTTAAGAGTAAATGAAGATGGCACACAGCTCAAATTGAAAAGTTTCAGGTTCAACTGAAAAAAAAGCCCTTCTATTGTTATTATTTCTTGAAATGAGGCAGCGGCTACCCTAAAACATCTCCCAAATCATACATCAACATGTCAACAGTCTATATGCAAATTTTGACTTTGATAAAGTAACAAAGTTAGAGAGGTTTTAGTAAAGAGATGTCAGGCGAGGTCACCAAAATTGTCATTTTTGAACCAGCTGTTCCAGCTTTTCCATTGTAATTTTATATACTATATAACTATATATTTAAAATTTTTTATCACTAATAGTGTTCAATCTATCCAAATACAGCAGTTTGGCTTCATTTTGAGAGCTAGAATCCTCTCTGAGCCTGTGAACCATGGATCCATCCTCGTCTGACTGCTTTTTCCCTGTGTGTATGTGGGGCTATCTCAGCCTATGATTGGTCGATTTGAGTGAATGAGACCTCCTTCGACGCGACATAGTCCAGGGAAACGAGCGGTGGGGCGTGAGCTTGATTGACAGAATCCTTTGCCAGTCAAAATCAAAACTGCGCCGTGCCTCGCCGAGCGTAAAAAACGATTATTTTTTATTATACATTTGTACAAAAAATATTTAAACATTTAAAAAAAAGAGCAATTCTGAGAAAGAAAGTCACAATCATAAGATGCTTTAACCCAACAGTCATAGAAGCAGCTCTTCATAGGTTACCCAACATTTCACATATAAATGAATTGTGAGTACATTGAAGACTTTAAACGTAGCATTACAACACATGAAATACTTCACTTTATGGGATTGTACTCAGCAAATGCACACTTGAAAGGATTTTCAGCAAGATCAGCTCTGGAGTAGGAAGAATGAAACCGATGTGGCTGAGGTGGCAACCTTCATTGAACAGCAACTGGAAACATCTGGTCACTGTCATGGTTACAGATGGATGCACCAAAAGTGTTGGTTACATGGAATTGTGACTGACAGAGAAACAGTTTGAATATTGCTGCAGTATTTGATGTGATGGGTGCAAATATAATTGTAGCTAATATGTGTACACACAGAGTACTTTGTTGTCCTTACATTGACTATTAGTGAAATGCAAAGTCGACACATTTATTAACTGAATTATTCATTAAAATATTCAAACAATCACAGCATACAAAACGGCACGTTTTCTTTTTGACTGCAATTTGCTTTAATTTACTACAGCAGGAAGCCTTTAAAGTAACCCGTCAATAGGCTTATGGATAGATTTATATATATATATATATAAATATATATATATATATACTGTGTTTACATAATATACATATATGTATATATATATACTTATGGAATGGTTGACAATGCCTGTCTTTTGGTCAATAATAAGAGCACTTGAATAGAGTAAGTCAAATAGTGCTTGCAATGTTTAATTAAAAGAATACGTAAATCAAATGTACAAAACATATTTACATTAAACTTTGGGCTTCCATAGAAAGTGAGTCAAGAGACGCAACAAGAACCAAACAGCTGAAGAGTTAAAGTCTGGAGCCGCAGGTTTGATGAGTCATCAGTTTCACTTCCTGTTCTTCTTCTTCTCTTACTTTGGTGCTTCAACAATAAATACATCTGAACATGTGACTCCATATGTACACATTATTAAATATTGATATACAATTATACATTCTTCATTCACACATTATGACATCATCCTTGTCTCCTCTCCTCCCTCCCTCCCCTCCTAGATGTGGCTCAGACTCTGGGCCATGGTCATGGACCTCCTCTCCTTTCCTTGTCTCCTCTCCTCCCTCCCTCCCCTCCTAGATGTGGCTCAGACTCTGGGCCGTGGTCATGGACCTCCTCCGCTCTCTCCCTGACAGTTTCTGGAGCAGCGACTCCCTGAAGGTGCGACACATGAGGAAGTAGATGACCGGGTCGAAGCAGACGTTGAGCGCCGACAGGAACAGGGTCCCCTCCTTCAGCTGGAACAACAAGAACCGGTTCTCCCAACTAAAACCCAACTCCGGCCTCTGGCTCAGATTGTACGGCACGCGGCACACGTGGTATGGCACGAAGCACACGGAGAACACCGCCAGGAGGCTGAAGATGCTGCGGTTGGACTTCCTGCAGACGTCGCTGCCGTTGTCAGGGCGGCGCACGCGGCGGTAGGACCGGTAGACCCGGCACGCGATGGAGGTGTAGCAGTAGGCCAGGACCAGCAGGGTGACCCAGAACAGACCCACGCTGAAGTACGTGGACACCCGGTGCCACCGCACGCCCAGCGGCGTCTTCAGCTGAATGCAGCGCCGACTGTTCTGCTCGTCCGCCGGCTGGCTGGTCAGAATCACGTTGGGCAGCATGCAGAAGAGGAGGAGGCTCCAGGTGAGGAGCGCCAGGACCCGGGCGAAGCTGACGCTCTGCAGGAGGTGCAGCGGGGACACCCTGCCCAACCTAGACCTGCAGGAGGAGGAGGAGGAGGTGGAGGAGGAGGTCCCCATGATCCTCACGTACCTCTCCAGGCTGATGAGCCCCATGAACAGGATCCCCACGTACATGGAGGAGTAGAAGAGCACCGAGGTGTAGCGGCAGATCACCACGTGGAGGCGCCAGCCGCCGAGGCCCAGCTGAGCCGCCGGCCTGAAGGGGAAGGAGGCCAGCATGAGGAGGTCGGCCACCACCATGTTCTTCAGGTAGACCACCAGACCCGAGTCGCTGGGCACCCGGAAGAAGATCCAGGCGGCCACGCCGTTCAGGGCCGAGCCCACCACGAAGATCAGCAGGTAGAGCGAAGGCAGCACCTGCTGGGTGAAGGTGCTGCCGAAGTCTGATTGGTTGGTGGGGAGGAGGGAGGAGTTAAGGTGATCCATCGCTGCAGACACACAAACAACACAGCTATGAACATTATGAATATATCATATATGTCCTATATATATAGATATATAGGACATATATATCATATATAATCATGAATCAATAACACCTGCAGACACTTTGTGGTTCTAAGGTTTGACATTTCGAAGAGGTTCTAACTTAACTTTTGTAATTTGTAATAATAAAAACATTCAGATCTTCAGTAGATTGATGAACTCCTTCATGACTCTCATGAACACAAAGGTTCCTCCTCACAGGAGCTGCCGTGTTTACACAGAGACACGAGGACAAATAGAAGACGTCCTGACCTCCTGTTTGTCCTCCTGTTCACACACACTTCCTCCTCACACCGACTCATCCCGGTCCAACACACACACTCCTCCTTCATCCTGCTGCTACAAAGGAGGAGGAGGAAGAGGAGGAGGAGGAAGAGGAGGAAGAGGAGGAGGACACCAGGCCGCCTTTTGTTCTCCTGACTTTATTTTATTTTTAGCTTTGCTGTGATTGTTTCTCGTTATTAAAAAAATCAAACAACCTGAAACACTTTTAAACGAAGAAGAGAAGAAGAAGAAGGAGAAGATGAAGAAGGAGAAGATGAAGAAGGAGAAGATGAAGAAGGAGAAGATGAAGGAGAAGAAGGAGAACAAGAACAAGAAGAAGAACCAGACCACCTTTTGTTCTCCTGACGCGTTATATTTTTAGCTCTCGTCCCGACCCGAGCGGGTCTCGAACCTATGATTCCTGCTGTGATCGTTTGTGATGAAAACAATCAAACAACCTGAAACACTTTTAAAATCACATTCTGGCTTCTACGTCTCACCTGAAAACAGAAAATATCTTAAAGGAATATTATCTGTGTGTTTCAGTACACATGTACTACTATTAGTATGCCAAAGAAGCTGCAATGTGTACCAGAAGTATACGCTTCGTGTTTCATGACTTCCTGTGTTTCTGTGGCTTCAGATTAAAACTCAGATTATATATTAAAGATATTACACTTTTAACAAAGTGAGGAAGAGGAGCATCTCTTCCTCAGACACACGAATGCAAGAGTCTTTGCCTCCTGTCCTTGTGTCCTCCCCTTGTATCCTGTACTCGTCTCCTCTCCTTGTCTCCTCTCCTTGTTTCCTCTCCTCTCTTATCACATCCCCTTGCCCTTTCTCCTCGTCTCCTCTCTTCTCTTGTCTCCTCCCCAATCTTTTCTCCTGTCCTTGTCTCCTCTCTTTTCTCTTTTCCTTGTTTCCTCTCCTCCTTTGTCTCCTCTCCTTGAGCTTGATTCCTCTCTAGTCTTGTTTCCTTGTCTCCTCTCCTTTTCACCTCCCTTTGTCTCCTCTCTTGTCTCGTCTCTTGTTCTTGTTTCCTCTCCATATTGTCTTCTTTTCTTGGCTCCTCTCTTCTCTCCTCCACTGATCCTTGACTCCTCTCTAGTCTTGTTTCCTTTTCACCTCACTTTTCACCTCACCTGCCTTTGTCTCGTCTCCTTGTCTCCTGTCCTTGTTTCCTGTCCTCTCTGTACTTTTAATTCCTAGACATCACAGGTCAGAGGTCCTCCTCTCTAAAGGTTTCCTTCCTTTATTCTTCGACTCTTTCTCTCTCTGTGAAGATGAAACCAATGAATCAGCTGCTGATCAGCTGCTCAAAGAAACAACTTCTGCTTTCACAGGAAGTGATGACTCATCATCTCTCATCATTCGCAAGAATCATTTGTTTTGCAAATGATTCCAGCTAACAGGAAACGTATTCATCATCGTTACTGAGGATAAACAATGAGTTTAGTGTCACTGTGGATAAACAAACCCGTCACAGAGGGATTATGGGTAAAAACACACTCATAGTATCGGCATCAGAATACATTTAAAGTACTCACTCTGCAAAGTAGTATATGATAATAATAATCTAAACTTTAGTTGCAGATTAAGATGATCTTGATGTTCTATGTGTCTAAACTTAACTCCAGATTAAGATGATCTTGATGTTCTATGTATCTAAATTTAACTCCAGATTAAGATGATCTTGATGTTCTATGTGTCTAAACTTAACTCCAGATTAAGATGATCTTGATGTTCTATGTATCTAAATTTAACTCCAGATTAAGATGATCTTGATGTTCTATGTATCTAAACTTTAGTTACAGATTAAGATGATCTTGATGTTCTATGTGTCTAATCTTTAGTTGCAGATTAAGATGATCTTGATGTTCTATGTATCTAAACTTTAGTTGCAGATTAAGATGATCTTGATGTTCTATGTATCTAAACTTTAGTTGCAGATTAAGATGATCTTGATGTTCTATGTATCTAAACTTTAGTTGCAGATTAAGATGATCTTGATGTTCTATGTATCTAAACTTAACTCCAGATTAAGATGATCTTGATGTTCTATGTATCTAAATTTAACTCCAGATTAAGATGATCTTGATGTTCTATGTATCTAAACTTTAGTTACAGATTAAGATGATCTTGATGTTCTATGTATCTAAACTTTAGTTATAGATTAAGATGATCTTGATGTTCTATGTATCTAAATTTAACTCCAGATTAAGATGATCTTGATGTTCTATGTATCTAAACTTTAGTTGCAGATTAAGATGATCTTGATGTTCTATGTATCTAAATTTAACTCCAGATTAAGATGATCTTGATGTTCTATGTATCTAAACTTTAGTTACAGATTAAGATGATCTTGATGTTCTATGTGTCTAAACCTTAGTTACAGATTAAGATGATCTTGATGTTCTATGTATCTAAACTTTAGTTACAGATTAAGATGATCTTGATGTTCTATGTATCTAAACTTTAGTTACAGATTAAGATGATCTTGATGTTCTATGTATCTAAACTTTAGTTACAGATTAAGATGATCTTGATGTTCTATGTATCTAAACTTAACTCCAGATTAAGATGATCTTGATGTTCTATGTGTCTAAACCTTAGTTATAGATTAAGATGATCTTGATGTTCTATGTATCTAAACTTTAGTTACAGATTAAGATGATCTTGATGTTCTATGTATCTAATCTTTAGCTCCAGATTAAGATGATCTTGATGTTCTATGTATCTAAACTTAACTCCAGATTAAGATGATCTTGATGTTCTATGTATCTAAACTTTAGTTGCAGATTAAGATGATCTTGATGTTCTATGTATCTAAACTTAACTCCAGATTAAGATGATCTTGATGTTCTATGTATCTAAACTTTAGTTGCAGATTAAGATGATCTTGATGTTCTATGTATCTAAACTTAACTCCAGATTAAGATGATCTTGATGTTCTATGTATCTAATCTTTAGCTCCAGATTAAGATGATCTTGATGTTCTATGTGTCTAAACTTTAGTTATAGATTAAGATGATCTTGATGTTCTATGTATCTAAACTTTAGTTGCAGATTAAGATGATCTTGATGTTCTATGTATCTAAACTTAACTCCAGATTAAGATGATCTTGATGTTCTATGTATCTAAACTTTAGTTGCAGATTAAGATGATCTTGATGTTCTATGTATCTAAACTTAACTCCAGATTAAGATGATCTTGATGTTCTATGTGTCTAAACTTTAGTTACAGATTAAGATGATCTTGATGTTCTATGTATCTAATCTTTAGTTACAGATTAAGATGATCTTGATGTTCTATGTATCTAAACTTTAGTTACAGATTAAGATGATCTTGATGTTCTATGTATCTAAACTTTAGTTACAGATTAAGATGATCTTGATGTTCTATGTATCTAAACTTTAGTTACAGATTAAAATGATCTTGATGTTCTATGTGTCTAAACTTTAGTTACAGATAAGATGATCTTGATGTTCTATGTATCTAAACTTTAGTTACAGATTAAGATGATCTTGATGTTCTATGTATCTAAACTTTAGTTGCAGATTAAGATGATCTTGATGTTCTATGTATCTAAACTTAACTCCAGATTAAGATGATCTTGATGTTCTATGTATCTAAACTTTAGTTACAGATTAAAATGATCTTGATGTTCTATGTATCTAAACTTTAGTTGCAGATTAAGATGATCTTGATGTTCTATGTATCTAATCTTTAGTTACAGATTAAAATGATCTTGATGTTCTATGTATCTAAACTTTAGTTACAGATTAAAATGATCTTGATGTTCTATGTATCTAAACTATAGTTACAGATTAAGATGATCTTGATGTTCTATGTATCTAAACTTTAGTTACAGATTAAGATGATCTTGATGTTCTATGTGTCTAAACCTTAGTTACAGATTTAAATGATCTTGATGTTCTATGTATCTAATCTTTAGTTACAGATTAAGATGATCTTGATGTTCTATGTGTCTAAACCTTTGGTGTGACTTCCTCAGTGAATGTCTGTGGTTTATTCATCATCTCTGGGTGTTTGATGAGTTCATTCTTTGTAAGTTTTAATGTGAACACGTTGAGTTCTGAAGAAGCGTTCATTGTGGCTCACGTCCTGTTTTAAATATTTTCATTATGATGAAGTACTAGAACCAGTGTTTGATATCGTAGTTTTAGTAGTTCCTGATAGATATTATAGGTTATTAACATATTCATGAGTTTTGGTCTCTTTTAAACACAAAGATATAAAATGTTAACCGTACAAACATGTAAACATGAAGATACAAATAGGTTTGAATCAGTCTGTTGATAACTAGCAGCTCATATCAAGCAGTGATTCCTCTAAAATCACAGAAACAGTATTGATCCTCTGAATGTTTTCTTTATCTTTAGACACGTTATTCTTTCAGTCTCAGATAATCTGATTTCTGTCTTGACTTTTTTAAACTCCTGTAACTTTCATTGTCTCTGTGGTAGAAAAGAGTTCACTCACCTTTCAAACCGTCAGCTGTTCACTTTACATCCAGATGTTTGCTCTTCATGAAACAGAAGTCACTGCTGCTGAAAAACCCTCTGAAGAGTCTGGAGGAGGTTTACTTCCTCTCTGGTTCTGTCCCTCCCCCTCTGTCCTCACCCGTCCCTCTCTCTCTGCCCTCAGTGTTGGACACATTAAGCTGTAAAACATTGTCTTTTTCAGACTTGTGGAAAGAAAACATTTATTTTACTACTTTGTCTATTTGTGTCTGTAGATTTTTCCTAAATTCACCGTTAGATTATGCCTCATTTGCATATTTAAACATAACATTTCATACTTGTAATGCAAAATATAAAAGTTTTCTATTCAACTGGAGAAGTTTTCTGGTGAAATCTTTTACAGTTTATTAATTTTTTTAATCAATCTTTAAATTCTCCAAACTGTTTCATGGGAGATCAGAACTCGATGAATGTCAGTGCCACTGATATGAGAGGTTTATTGTTTATTATCCATCACATTGTGTTTTAATGAGCGACTAAAGAAGCCTGTTTGTTCTACTGAACCACTCAGAAGGTCTTTGGTTCCAGCAGCAGTCAGATCTTTAATGAACACTTTGAGATGTTGTTCTTAGATTTAGCATCACTGATGTTAATCATGTCTCAAATGACAGTTATGGTATTATTTATTCATTGTAACTGTGGAAACTATGTATATTGTTGTCTGTTTGTTTGGTGGCAAATCAGTTTCCCCCTGAGGAATAATAAAGCTTTAAATAATTTAATAATGTAATAATTGGTCGTGGTGTGAGCCGTACGGGTCAACATGTGTTACATTGTGTTGGTGGACTGACTGTTGGTAGACTGTTGGTAGACTGTTGGTAGACTGTTGGACTGTTGGTGGACTGTTGGTGGACTGACTGTTGGTAGACTGTTGGTGGACTGTTGGTGGACTGTTGGTGGACTGACTGTTGGTGGACTGATTGTTGGTGGACTGTTGGTGGACTGACTGTTGGTAGACTGTTGGTGGACTGTTGGTGGACTGACTGTTGGTGGACTGTTGGTGGACTGACTGTTGGTGGACTGTTGGTGGACTGACTGTTGGTGGACTGTTGGTGGACTGTTGGTGGACTGACTGTTGGTGGACTGTTGGACTGTTGGTGGACTGTTGGTGGACTGACTGTTGGTGGACTGTTGGTGGACTGTTGGTGGACTGACTGTTGGTAGACTGTTGGTGGACTGTTGGTGGACTGACTGTTGGTAGACTGTTGGTGGGCTGTTGGTGGACTGACTGTTGGTGGACTGTTGGTGGACTGTTGGTGGACTGACTGTTGGTGGACTGTTGGTGGACTGTTGGTGGACTGACTGTTGGTGGACTGTTGGTGGACTGTTGGTGGACTGGAAGGGAAGTGGATCCAAAAAACAGGACTCAAACCAGTAAGACCGATGTTCCACACCACGATGTGGTTTTGTTGCCTAAAACCTGACTTTCATTTTCAACGTAATGTCCCCCCGAAATTAAAACGTCTCTCTGCACGAAACCAACAGATAATATTTAGTGACTTTCATAAACTGTCCTGAGACTGTGATGTAAAGACTGAGTCCTCCTGGTCCAAATATTTACACACAAATGTCTGTTTGGTTTTACTCAGTGAGCTGTTTGCTTCTTCAACATTTCAACAGCAGCTAAACATTTACTGGGAAATCCAAAACCCTCCAGTAGTGGAGTATGTATATATATATATATATATTTGGGCTGGGCAAGTTAACGCATCATTATCACGTTAACGCATTAATTAATTAACGCCGACAATTATTTTATTCCACGTTAATGCAGTTTTTTTGTTATTATTAAGCGACATTTTTGACACAAGAACCGGGCAGCGAGCGGTGAACAGCTGTTTGTGTGGCGTCTCTTCCGTCTCTTCCTGTTTCCTTCCCCTATATTCCCCTGGGTCCTAAGTCCCTCCATGTACAGCTTCTTATCACCCTCTATGTACCAACGTACATTTATAACAAACACCACACATGTTACGCTAATCAGCGTTGCATAGCGTCTGACCAACATACCAAAAACAGCAAAAAAGAAATGATTCATTTACATTATTTCTTTAGAGTTTTTAAAGTTGTTTAGTTTGTAATATGTATAATAATCATATCATTTAGTTATCACTACTGAGAATTTAACAAACATAAAACATGACGTAGATAGGTTTGCAGGTTTCAAGATGTATATTTAAATTCATCTCTGACACACATGAAGATAAAGTTGTGAACACGCTGAATATCTATGATCAGAATCATTATAACTGTGTTATAACTGCTGCTGTGTGAAGAGAATCCTGCTGTTAACAAGAACCTGATGAGTTTAAAGTGTTTAAACCAAATGTTGTTGACCTTTAGTTCATAGAGCAGCACTTTAACATAAAAGTGCACAATACACTACTTTTGAATTCATTATTGAATTTTGTGCATAACAATGAGATTAATCACGATTAAAAATGTTAATCGTTGCCCAGCACTAATATACATTAGTTTACACATATTACACACATATTTTAATAACTAAAGATTGTCCAGACTTTAAACTTATTGTTTTGACAATCTGCCGATCAGATTAATTGATTGATTGATTGATTGATTGATTTGTTGTGTATAAATCAGATTTATCACGTTATCTGTGACGTGTTATTGCAGCAGAGTGACGTTGATGCTCCGGTGTCGTCCTCCCACGCCGCTCCGCTCTGGAGGAGAATGGGAGGAAGAGGAGTCCAGCGGAAGATATCTGAGGAGAGGAGGAAGGAGAGGAGGAAGAGGAGCTTCTCTGTTCATCTGAAACAACATGCATGTCTGCACAGCTGCAGAGAACATCTGTGATCTTTCTTTAGATTAAAGCGTCTAGATGTTTGCTTTAGAAGTGCTTCATGGGGATAAAAGTCTTTGATGATATAAATATGAGACATTTTCTATCTTTATGAATTCTGCTCACCTTGAATGACATTTTTATACGTTTTATTGTTGATTTTTCTTTTTAAGTTTACTATTGCAGTACTTGCTTATTATCTGTTTTTAATGTTTTTATCTTTTTTTATTATTATTTTTATCTTACTATATTTATTGTTTTGCAACAAAACATTAAGACAATTTCTTTGTAAAAATATTTGGCAATAAACCTGATTCTGAGTTGTTGTTTTTTTACTATATATTTTTTATATTTATTAATATATTTATGTCTCTACGTTTAATTATTTAATTACAAATCTATTTCCACATTTCTATTTTTCCACATTTAAATACATGTAGAAATAAGTCAAAATATAAATAATTTTGTAGCAAATACATAACTAAAAGAATAGAAAGGAAGAAATATATTTACAAGTTTTAAAAAAACAATAAATACATGAAAAATGTGTTTTATTGCCTATTATTATATATTTTTAGTATTCTTTTAATTTCTGATTATTCATGCTCATTTATTTATGTATTTATTTCAAAGAGGATTTTTTTGTGGGAACACATAAATATGTATAAAGGATAATATACGTAAGATAGGAAAAGTAAGTAAAATAAGAATAGAGTAAAAATAGAAACAAGACTCAAAATGACAATGAAGCAGTATACAAACAGTCGCCGCTACTTGAGGTATATCAAATGTGGTGTGTAATATAATTAAAGGGGAAAGTGTAAATTTAGCATTTATAATTTCCTTTTGAAAATAATAACATTGCTGAATTTTATTAAATTCGCAGTATTTGTATTTTATATTTCACTTTATTTTATATTTTACTGTAAATTTTAAAATATTTCTACTTTGCACTGTGTTGATTGTTGTTGGTTGTTAAATTCCTTGTATGTTCAACGTGCCATGGCAATAAACGGTTCTGATTCTGATTCTATGTATTAAAGTCCTGTTCCAGTCTCAGAATCTGGTCCGTAGTTTAGCTCCTCCCCTCCTGATCCATAGACCCACACCCCGTGTTTTACCTCTCGCCCTTTCGCCTGCCTACGCGACCGGAAGTTGAGATGAAATCAAGAAACGGAACCTGAATTTATCCCCAAAAATGGATTGAAATTGTAAAAAGGTATTGTTGTTATTGTTGTTGTTTTTTAACCCTTCAGATGATGTCCAACACCGCGAGGAGCGGTGACATCATCCACTTGAACGTCGGAGGGAAGAGGTGAGGACCCGGATGTTGTTGGAGAGCTAATGCTGATCGGCTAGCTAGCTAACGTTAAGTTACTGAGAACACTGCTAACAATGTTTTTAATGAGTTAACTAAGCATTACTAAGCATTAAACACATGGGTGACTATTGTATAGACTGTTCACTCATGAAAAACTTCACTTAAGCTAGTTTCTAAACCAAATGTGACGCTTTTCTTCACACTTATTGTTATTAGCTAATGCTAACTAGCATGTCCTGTGATCTACTGATTCTTTTGTCAGTCAGTTGTGTTTTAAAGGAAAGTAAGGTAGAGAGAGAGAAAGAGACACACAAAGAGAGAGAGAGAGAAAGACAAAGCAAGAGAGAGAGAGAGGGGGGGACAGACAGAGAGAGAGAGAGAGAGAGAGAGAAAGACAAAGCAAGAGAGAGAGACACTAAGAGAGAGAGAGAGAGAGGGGGGGGACAGACAGAGAGAGAGAGAGAAGTATGAGTATTGTTAGTACCTGTCAGTGTTTTTATTACAGCTGATGTTTCCTTTTTTTAAACTCTATATACAGTTTTTATTCATTATAAATATTTGCACATCAACACAACATTAAGAAGCTGATTGTGATTTAATTCACCAAAAGCTTAAGAAATACAATCTTCCTAAATGTCCTCAATTAAATAATACCCGACTGACAACAGGAAGGTAGATCCTCTGAAGAAGAGGAGGTGACGAGGTGGTGTTTGTGTACTTGTTACAGGTTCAGCACCTCCCGACAGACGCTCACCTGGGTTCCTGACTCCTTCTTCTCCAGGTGAGAGAAGAACATGCAGTGAAATAAGAAGATGTGACATTTCTACCTGAGTTTGGTCTCAAGGTTCTTCTTCTGTGTAAACGTCTGTTTCAGTCTGCTGAGCGGGAGGATCTCCACTCTGAAGGATGAAGCTGGAGCGGTGAGTTCAGTGTGTGTGTGTGTGTGTGTGTGTGTGTGTGTGTGTGTGTGTGTGTGTGTGTGTGTGTGTGTGTGTGTGTGTGTGTGTGTGTGTGTGTGTGTGTGTGTTTGTTAATAACTGTGTTGTGTGTGTGTGTGTTCTCAGATCTTCATTGACAGAGACCCCTCTCTGTTCGCCACCATCCTCAACTTCCTGCGGACCAAAGAGCTGCACCCCCGCTCCATCAACGTGCACATGCTCATGCACGAGGCCGAGTTCTACGGCATCACACCTCTGGGTGAGTGTAGAGAGCGTCTGTGTGTCAGTGAATGCATCACACCTCTGGGTGAGTGTAGAGAGCGTCTGTGTGTCAGTGAACGCATCACACCTCTGGGTGAGTGTAGAGAGCGTCTGTGTGTCAGTGAACGCATCACACCTCTGATTTGTACATGTTGAGTCTGTTTTAAAGACTTCTGATCTGTTGAGGTTCAGCCTTAACTGTGACTTTGTGTTAAATGTTGTCCCCTCACTATAATATATATATATATCTATCTATATATATATAGATAGATATATATGTGTATATATACCTGTTGCTGTGATGTCTGGTGAATACTGGTGTTTTGTTATCAGTGCGTAAGCTGCAGCTGTGTGACGAGTTGGACCGATCGTCCTGTGGAAACGTGCTGTTCAACGGATACCTGCCTCCACCAGGTACACAGCAATATACACAGTAATATACACGGTAATATACACAGTAATATACACAGTAATATACATAATATACACAGCAATATACACAGTAATATACACGGTAATATACACAGTAATATACACAGTAATATACACGGTAATATACACAGTAATATACACAGTAATATACACGGTAATATACACGGTAATATACACGGTAATATACACAGTAATATACACAGTAATATACATAATATACACAGCAATATACACAGTAATATACACAGTAATATACACAGTAATATACACGGTAATATACACGGTAATATACACGGTAATATACACAGTAATATACACAGTAATATACATAATATACACAGCAATATACACAGTAATATACACGGTAATATACACAGCAATATACACAGTAATATACACAGTAATATACATAATATACACAGCAATATACACAGTAATATACACAGTAATATACACGGTAATATACACTAATATACACAGTAATATACACAGTAATATACACAGTAATATACACAGTAATATACATAATATACACAGTAATATACATAATGTACACAGCAATATACACAGTAATATACATAATATACATAATATACACAGTAATATACACAGTAATATACATAATATACACAGTAATATACACAGTAATATACATAATATACACAGTAATATACACAGTAATATACATAATATACACAGTAATATACACAGTAATATACATAATATACACAGTAATATACACAGTAGTAAACACAGGGTTAAGAACATGTGAACCTTACATAAAATAGTTCTTTATTATTTTGGTTATTTATTCATCTATAGTTTTTGATTTAACTTGTTAGTAATTCATCCTTCATTAATCTATAACTTATTTAATCTATTTTATTTTTGGTGATTCTTCTTTAACTCATCTGTTTTTGGTTGCTAACCCAGGACCAGCTCGTGTTTAGTTCTTCATAACTCACATTATTATGAATCATTGTTATATATGGAGACGGTGGCTGAGTGGAGAGCAGGGCCGTCCTTCAATCAGAGGGTCGCCGGTTCAATCCCCGGCTCCGCTAGATGCATGTTGATGTGTTCTTGAGAAAGACACTAAACCCCAAAATAGAGACAGAATCTGAATTGTAAGTCGCTTTGGATAAAAGCGTCTGCTAGATGACTGTAATGTAATATATTGATGCTAAAATGTGATATAAATGTCTTCATGCATTTTGGTGAAAATAATTCTTACATAAACACTAGTGAGGATGTGACGTTAAATCATCTTCAAAACTCAGTAATGTATCTTCTGTCTCACCCTCTGTGTCCTCTACTTCCTGTCCCGTGTGTCCTCTACTTCCTGTCCCGTGTGGTCTCTACTTCCTGTCCCGTGTGGTCTCTACTTCCTGTCCCGTGTGTCCTCTACTTCCTGTCCCGTGTGGTCTCCACTTCCTGTCCCGTGTGTCCTCCACTTCCTGTCTCACCCTCTGTGTCCTCCACTTCCTGTCCCGTGTGGTCTCCACTTCCTGTCCCGTGTGTCCTCTACTTCCTGTCCCGTGTGGTCTCCACTTCCTGTCCCGTGTGTCCTCTACTTCCTGTCCCGGTGGGGTCTCAGTGTACCCAGCGAAGCGGCGTAACCGTCACAGCGTGGCCGGGTCTCAGTTCATGGCTGGTCGGGTGGCTCCGGTCAGACGGAGCAACACGATGCCTCCAAACCTGGGGAACTCTGGGATACTGAGAGGAAGCACGGAGGAGCGGACGCCCGGAGGTAGAGAGACACACACACACACACACACATATATACGTAACATCTATATCTAAAGTGTGTGTGTGTGTGTGTAGGTCAGTTGTCAGATACCGGTATGGTCCGGATCATCTGTGGTCATCACAACTGGATCGCTGTGGCTTACGCTCAGTTTGTCGTCTGCTACAGGTAAACACGGGAACAGATCTACTCAATATGTTCTACGTTTATTATTAGAGAGCTTTTCTTTATGTTTTTAACCCCCCCCCCCCCCCCCCCCCCCCAGGGTGAAGGAGTCCACCGGGTGGCAGCAGGTCTTCACGTCCCCCCGTCTGGACTGGGTGATCGACCGAGTCGCCCTGAACGCCAAAGTGATGGCCGGCTCTCTGGGAGACAACGACAAGATGGTGGCCGTGGCCTCCGGGACGGAGATCATCCTGTGGGCCATCTGTCCCGACGGCAACGGGAACGAAATCGGTGCGAAACTTCTACTTCCTGAAGAACAATTATCCTTAAATGTATGTTTTGATTCCCAAAAGCATCCTGAGAAAACCGACCACATCTATGACGCTTTGTGTGTTTTCTTCCTGCAGGCGTCTTCAGTCTCAACGTGCCGGTAGAGGCGCTCTTCTTCGTTGGTAACCAGCTGATCGCCACCAGCCACACGGGGAAGGTCGGGGTTTGGAACGCCGTCACCAAACACTGGCAGGTGGGCGGAGACTCGCCGGACGTCGCATTAATTTACTGCTTTCAGTCCCATGACCGTGAATTTAACTTTAATCACAGGAAACAATCCCTCAGTGGGTTTAAATGCACTCAAGTCAAACCAGGTTTCTGTAACCAGGAAGTGGACCAGAGGAACCTGGTTTCTCCCTATTTTCCAGTAATCAGAATTACTGTGTGATGTTCTCTGTGTGCAGAATCAGGACGTTGTTCCCATCAGCAGCTACGACACCGCCGGCTCCTTCCTCATCCTGGGCTGCAACAACGGATCCATCTACTACATAGGTGAGTCACCTAGTGTGTAGGAACCAACTAGGAACCAACTAGGAACCAACTAGGAACCAACTAGGACTGAGCTGAGATGTTTGTTTGTTCGTCAGATGTGCAGAAGTTTCCTCTGAGGATGAAGGATAACGATCTGCTGGTGACCGAGTTGTACAGAGACCCGACTGAAGACGCCATCACTGCTCTCAGTGTCTACCTCACTCCCAAAACCAGTACGGACCTATGATACTGTTTAAAATACTACTACTACTACTACTGTTACTACTACGTGTTAAACCTGAGGCTGAAACATTCTGGTCCTGTGATCAGGTGACAGCGGGAACTGGATCGAGATCGCGTACGGGACCAGCTCCGGGGCAGTTCGAGTCATCGTTCAGCATCCAGAGACGGTCGGCTCAGGACCGCAGCTCTTCCAGACCTTCTCCGTCCACCGCAGCCCCGTCACCAAGATCATGCTGTCTGAGAAACACCTCATCTCAGGTACGGGTCCTAGAGACGCCTGGAGACACCTGGTCTCTGGTCCTAGAGGGTACCAGACACTCATCCAGTTTGTTCGTCACGTGTCTCTGAAGTTGTCCTCGTCTGTCTTCCGTCAGTTTGTGCCGACAACAACCACGTGCGGACGTGGACGGTGACTCGCTTCAGAGGGATGATCTCCACCCAGCCGGGCTCCACGCCGCTCACCTCCTTCAAGATCCTCAGCCTGGACGACGTGGACGGACACGGAGGCTGCAGCGCCGGCACAGAGATCGGTAACACAAACACCCGCAGGGGCTCAAATCTCAAGTTTGTTCCTCGATGTTTTTCTACGAGCTGGTCTCTCGTGTAATGCTGCTGTTGTCCAGCAGAGGTCCCACCAGTGCACCTGTGTGTAGCCCGCAATGCATGTGAATGTGGTAGAGTGTGTTCCTGTGGAGGTTCACAGGTGTCTTGTGGGTTCAGGTCCGTACGGAGAGAGAGACGACCAGCAGGTGTTCATCCAGAGAGTCGTACCGGACACGGATAAGCTCTACGTGAGGCTGTCGTCCAACGGGAAGAGGTGAGTGTGTGTGTGTGTGTGTGTGTGTGTGTGTGTGTGTGTGTGTGTGTGTGTGTGTGTGTGTGTGTGTGTGTGTGTGTGTGTGTGTGTGTGTGTGTGTGTGTGTGTGTGTGTGTGTGTGTGTGTGTGTGTGTGTGTGTGTGTTGATGATAAGGCTGGCAGGAGAGGACCGATGAGTTGAACCAGATGTGTGTGTGTGTGTGTGTCAGGGTGTGCGAGGTGCGTTCAGTGGACACCACCTCCATCACGGCCTTCATGGTCCACGAGTGCGAGGGTTCGAGTCGCATCGGCTCTCGGCCTCGTCGCTACCTCTTCAGTGGCCACGGCAACGGCAGCATCCAGATGTGGGACCTGACGACCGCCATGGAGATCGCCGGCAAGGTCGACATCAGAGGTCAGAGTCTTCAACAAACTTTATTGTTCCCCCTTCAGAGGACGGCAGCGTTAGCGCTCCCGCTACAAAACAGCCGTGTGATTCATTCGCATGTTTACGGCTGCGAGCTCTGTGATTGGTCGGAGGAGTGACGGGGCGCTCTCATTGGTTTGTTTGGCAGCGCTGGGCGGGCCGACGGAGGAGGAGCTGCTGGAGCTGCTGGACCAGTGCGACCTCGCTCTGACCAGAACACCCGACAGCACACCGAGAGCCTCCACCTGCAGGTAACACGCCCGCACCACGCGGTGGTCATGCTTCTGCTGTTGATGAGTCGTTGATGAGTCATGTGACTTCCTGTCCCCCTTCTAGTCTTCACTCTCAGCTCACGGACGTCTTCAGGATGGAGCGTCTCCACTCTGCAGCCGGAGCACGAGGAGGCGGAGCTTCGGGTTCGTCGGCCTCGTTGTGCGGCAGCCTCCCCCGGCAGGCTCCGCCCCCCGCGCCCCTCACCAAACCTCCCGTCCGAGACTCCGCCCTCTGCGGGCCACAGACCCTCAACATCCCCGCCTATGCCCACAACTCCGCCTCCGGCCACAACAACCAGACCCCCAGCCCCCGTCCCCCCAGACACCTGGACCGGGACAGAGAGTGGGGGTCTGTGCGCAGGGGCAGCTTCGTGGAGCGCTGCCAGGAGCTCGCTAAGGGTTCAGAGGCGGCGGGCTCTGGGTTCGGGGTCCCGGCGGGTTCGGAGGGCAGCAGGCGGAGCTTAGCGGTGTGCACCGAGCTAGAGGCCAGGTTTGGCCTCAGGACCCCCACCACCTTCTCCGTGTCGCCCGGTGCACGCCACTCCCCGGGAACGCCTTCATCCATGTCGTCGTCGTCGTCGCCGCTGACCTCGTCTCTGTCGCACCGCAGGACCACGCCCACTCCCCCGACAAGCCCCGCCCCCGCAGCCGCGAGCCCGACGCGGTCCAGTGCGCCCGCCTCACCTCACCGCGGCGGCGCAACGTCTCCCGTCGACGACCCGGCTTCCCCCGAGAGCCCGGCGAGTCCGGACAGCCCCGCCACCGGACCGCCCACCAGCCCCAAACCACACATGAACGAGACCAGCTTCTGATTGGCTCTTCAGACCGAGACTCTGCTTCTGATTGGCTCTTCAGACCGAGACTCTGCTTCTGATTGGCTCTTCAGACTGAGACTCTGCAGACAGACTCTCCACTGTGTTATTAAAGCTGCATTCATTAATATTCTCAGTCAATGAATCAGATGACTGAGTGATGTCAAAGGGCTCTGTTGTAGTTCTAACAGCGTATGTTAGCTGTAGCCAGCTAAGCTAATGCTAACAGTGAACATGAGGCTAACTGGTCCCAGTTGTACTGGAAGTTACATCGTTGATGTACTCAGTGAATACAGAAGTCATTTAAATGATGATGTTATATTTATACTTTAATGTTTGTATTTTCAAACGTTTCACTTTATTTTACGAGAGAAGAGGAATAAAAACCGTTAATAACAACGTTATCGATAATTAAGTTTGCGATCCTATAGAACTACAGTACATTTACTCAAGTACTGTTCCTGAGTACAACGTTCAGGTACTTGTACTTTACTGTCATTTTCTGCTACTTTCCACTTCTCAACAGCTCAGAAGTACATATTGTACTTTTTACAGTTTTAGTTACTTTACAGATTCAGGTTAATAATCAACTAATAATTGATGTATTCTTACAGATTAAACTACCAGCAGTATATCCAGTTCATAAAACAGTGATGAACATGATAATATAATGTATATTATTCTGCAGAAGTAACTATTGATGCTAATCGTTGCTGATAAATAAATCTGCGTCTTCGACTTCATTTCTAAACTGTGATGGAGAAGATCAGATGAAGAAGATGAAGATCAGATGAGTGTTGGTGTGACGAGGAGGAGAAACTCTTCAGTGAAGCTTTCACTTTGTTTCTGCAGCGTTTTAACCAACAGAGGAACTTTTTCTAACCGTTTGTATCTTCAGTCTGAACAATCTTTTATAAAGAAATCACAAAAGTTTTATCAAAGTTTCATGTTTTCAATTTGTTGATGACGGTAAAATCACTCTGATGAACACAAACACGTCGTCTTCAGTCCGTTCACTTCTTCACAGAGGCGAACCTGAACGCACCACCGTCACAGCCAATCAGCTGTCAGCTCTGTCGGCTCTTCTTCAGTTCTGATATCTGACGACAGCGACTCTTTATTTCACAGACTCCATATTTTATTATATATATACATGTATTTTATGAGTATTTGTAGGAAATATCTTTGTTTAATTAAACTCATTACAGGCAAAATATTATTAAAAACTTTATTTTATATATGTTGAATTAAGTACTACACAACAAATATATCAACTAATAATTGATGGAGAAACAATGATTAAACTGGTTTTATAAATGTGAGATTGAACTGGTTCCACGTCACGCCTTCCAAGCTGGCAGCCGTGCGTCTCCCTCGGAGGCTGTTGTGTTCGTTCCGTCTCAGTCCTCCAGGTGTCGCTGTTGTGTTCCTACCACCACCGCGTTGACCCGGAAGTGAACGAGCTCTACCGGTAGTGAATGACCCCTGCCTGGGTCACCGGGCTCCACCATGGCGTGGAGGAGCTGCGCGGTTCTGCTCAGACTGAGCGGAGAAGATGTTTTACGGAGCTCTGCGAGGGGAGGCAGGTCAGTAGAGGTGGAAGGAAAGGTGGCGAAAGGTAGCTACCAAGCTAACGCTAGCTGTTAGCTAATGAGCTGTTAGTTTGGTGC
Organism: Pholis gunnellus; assembly: GCF_910591455.1. Lineage (NCBI taxonomy): Eukaryota > Metazoa > Chordata > Actinopteri > Perciformes > Pholidae > Pholis > Pholis gunnellus. The sequence continues at coordinate 26,619,361 of NC_136535.1, forward strand.
TGTGTTGATATGTCTATTTAACTGGGTTAGCATGCTAATGTTAGCTGGTAGCTAACAGAGCTGTTTGGTGCTGTGTTATGTCTATTTAATTGGGTTAGCATGCTAATGTTAGCTGGTAGATAACAGAGCAGTTTGTTTGGTTCTATCTTCATATATCAACACAGTTTAATTGCTCAATTATCTTTCTTTTTAAATACACACTCAAGATAATTAAATATTGCTTTAAGTTTTACAGGTTTCATTTCAGTACTTGTGTCTGTTAGCAGCTCTATGTATCACTGTAAATACTCATGAAGAGCCTCCCAGGTACCGACACGCTCCACATGTTAGTCTCACTCAGTGTGACGTGAACAAAATAACTCCAGTAATCAGCACGTGACTTTCCTCTTCACACACTACTGTACATCTCACTGGGAGCTGTTTCTGTGCTAAAATACATGGAAGTTCATGAGCTGAATGACAGTTTCTTTACTGTACAGGATCACTTCTTCAGACAGGCCCGTTGAAGTATCAACAGTCAGTGGTTGCTAATATAAAAGCAGAGATTACAGTGAGACGGACTTGTTGTCATGTTCAGATGAAGCTTATTCTACGGACACGTCAACATTAACAGCTTATTGTGTGGAAACTGTCACTGTTTATGAATTGTTCTGTTTGTCCAGCAGGTGGCCTCACGGCTTCCAGCAGAGATGCGGCTTCAAGAAAGTCGCCAAGAAACCAGAATCCAAGAAGGTGGAGGAGGAGCTGGTTCCCCCCCACACAGAGTCCTCAGAGGCTGCGCTCCACCGTCGGACCCCGGCCCCCCATATGGAGCAGCATCAGGCTCCACCGAGGTCCCCCCGGGCCTTCGGCCGGCTCCTCAGACCGCTCGTCTTCACCGTGGGGGTAGGTGTGGTGATGTTTAGCCTGCTGGGGTTGGAGGTGACGTCGTCGTCACAGACGGGTGTTAACTCCATGTCAGTTTACAGGCTGCTCCTTCGGATCCGCGGCCATCTGGCAGTACGAGTCTCTCAAGTCTCGAGTCCAGAGCTACTTCGACGAGATCAGAGCCGATTGGCTGGAGAAGCTGCGTCCTCAGAAACGAGGAGACGTCCGCAAAGAGGTGAGGAGGGTCCGATCAGCTCCGATCAGCTCTGACATCAGGCTGAAGTGGTTCAGGTTCAGGTGTGAACGGGAGTCAATATTTTCCTCTGGCATCCTGTGAAGTCTGTCTTTTTGTGAACAAATGTTGCTGACCGACCCACCAAAGAGTGTTTTTAAATCAGCGTAGTGTGTCCTGGTGGGTCACAGGTGTGATGGTCTGGTCATGTTTGGAAAGTCTTCAATTCAAGCCTCTTAGGTGGAGTTTTTCAGGGATTTTTCTTATGGAATTTAATTTAAACCAGCTAAAAGTGATGCTGTAATGCTAAGCTAAGGGATGTTGAGTTTTTAGCAGAATCCTGTGACCCAGTAAAGACCGACAAACATTCATCTATCAGCTTTACAGACAGGAAGTTGTCTAATTAACAGACCTTGTTCTGGCTTACATCACTTTATAATGTGGTTCACCGCCTGAGCGCTGATTGGCTGTTTGTGTTTCAGATCAACCAATGGTGGAACAGCTTGAGTGAGGGTCAGAGGACGGTCACAGGTGAGACGGCATCCAAACAAACTGCGGAACAAATCACATCCAAAATCCGTATTAAACTTTAGTCTAATAAACGTTACGATCATAATCTTGACCCCTCTGTCTCTGTGTTGTTGGTCTTTTTCCCAGGGATCATTGCTGCTAACGCCATAGTGTTCTGCTGTTGGAGAGTACCGTCTCTGCAGCGCTCCATGATCAAATACTTCACCTCCAACCCGGCCTCCAGTGAGTCCGCATGCTCACACTGTTACCAACAGCTTTTTCAGGTCCTCAGGGTGGTGCGTTCAAGGCCCTGTACACCTGATCACGTTTTAGATTCAGCTTCTAAACAGATCAAACCAACAACAAGTCTGTAACTGTTTCTGACGGTTGTTGTCCATTTCTGACTGTCGTCTGTGTCTGACTGTCGTCTGTGTCTGACTGTCGTCTGTTTCTGACTGTCGTCTGTGTCTGACTGTCGTCTGTGTCTGACTGTCGTCTGTGTCTGACTGTCGTCTGTGTCTGACTGTCGTCTGTGTCTGACTGTCGTCTGTGTCTGACTGTCGTCTGTGTCTGACTGTCGTCTGTGTCTGACTGTCGCCTGTGTCTGACTGTCGCCTGTGTCTGACTGTCGTCTGTGTCTGACTGTCGTCTGTTTCTGACGGTTGTCCGTTTCTGACTGTCGTCTGTTTCTGACTGTCGTCTGTTTCTGACGGTTGTCCGTTTCTGACTGTCGTCTGTTTCTGACTGTCGTCTGTTTCTGACGGTTGTCCGTTTCTGACTGTCGTCTGTTTCTGACTGTCGTCTGTTTCTGACTGTTGTCTGTTTCTGACTGTTGTCCGTTTCTGACTGTCGTCTGTTTCTGACTGTCGTCTGTGTCTGACTGTCGTCTGTTTCTGACTGTCGTCCGTTTCTGACTGTCGTCCGTTTCTGACTGTCGTCTGTGTCTGACTGTTGTCGCTTGTCTTCCTGCAGAGGCTCAGTGCTCTCCGATGCTCCTCTCCACGTTCAGCCACTTCTCTTTCTTCCACATGGCCGCCAACATGTACGTCCTCTGGAGCTTCTCCTCCAGCGCCGTCTCCATGCTGGGCAGAGAGCAGTTCCTGGCCTTCTACCTGTCTGCAGGTGCTGTACCACGAAACACCCGTCTGTCTGACCGCAAGTCAATGTGTTGATTGTTGATGTTTACACTGATTTGATTCTTTTTTTATTCCAGGTGTTGTTTCTTCATTTTTCAGTTATGTGTGTAAAACGGCCACCGGGAGGTTCGGTCCGTCTCTGGGAGCCGTAAGTGACAACGAGACAAAACTAATCAAAGTTTACAGACACACAGCTCATCACAACTCATCCATAGCAGTGAAGGAAAGGAGATTGTTTTATTTTAAAGCATTAAAGGTAGAGAATCACTGTTTTACAGCTGTAGTAGAATAAATGGTCAAATATTAGAGAAAAATATCCCAAAAATAATCTGCAAATAGTCTGTAATTTATTGCTTATTGTTATGAACCAAAACACCAAAACAAATCCTACTTGACGGTGAACCCGGCTCTGATTCTGGAGCTCTATGTTGACTTTGACTTAGAGGACTTAAGTCCTGGATCTGTGGGGGACCTCAGGGTCCAGGATCCATGAACCCCGCCCAGTGTCTGACCTCACCGTCTGTCTGTGTGTCTTCAGTCCGGAGCCATCATGGCCGTCCTCGCCGCCGTCTGCACCAAGATGCCAGAAGCTAAACTGGCCATCATCTTCCTCCCCATGTTCACCTTCACTGCTGCCAACGTAAGACTCGCTTCATCTGCTTCACCTGCTTCACCTGTCTGACAAACGCCATTAATCTCATCCTGCCCCCCCCCCCCCAGGCTTTGAAGGCCATCGTCGCCATGGATACAGCAGGTGTGGTGATGGGATGGAAGTTCTTTGACCACGCTGCTCATTTAGGAGGAGCCTTGTTTGGAATGTGAGTCTTCTTTAGGTCAGCGCTGTGTGGGGGGGGGTGTATATCAGTGACGTCACGTCAACACGTTCCACGTGAGAACAGAACTCCTGAAGCTCTTCCTTCATTTGTCTTGTTTCTATTTTGAGTTCAAATCTTCTGGGAAACACGACAAACTGACTTCTTTGTTTTTCCTGCAGACATTTAGTCGAATTATACTCGAAGAAATCAGCGTTTTATTTATCGATGATGTCATTGATTGTATTCCCTCGTGTGTGGGATCGAAGGATCGACTCTGTGTTCACACCGAACGCGATGAACGCGGCGAGATTACATACAAAGTCTATGTACAGACGCGATGAACGCAAATTTGCGATGGCGCGGCGCGTTAAAACGCCGAATCGCCCCAAACGCAGAAGTTGAAATATTTGAACTTCTGCGAAAAAATCTCGTGACGCTCCAGCGCGATAGCCAATCAGCGTTGAGTTGCTCCCCATGTCATCAGTGAAGTCCTGCTGTTGTTGAATCAGGAAATAAATGCTGTAGCCGCCATGTTCAGACGCTGCCGTATTTACGTCTAGATGACGTTATTGTGAGTGTTGATGGAGCTGCTATAATGTTAGCATAGCATAGCACCGATCGATCCGAGCTCCATTGAGAAAACAAGTACAAATCGGCATCATTACGTAGTTATTTCGGAGTCCCTTTTTGTCGGTTTATTGCCGTTAAATCACAGCCAAATCAGTGTATTGTGTGTTCATACAGCTGTAGTAAACAGACGTGTGGCTCGCTAGACACAGTGAGCTCGATGAAATCCACGGAGCTCCTCCGGACTATGTTATGAACCAGACATGACGGCGTTTAGTTCCCCGTGATATCTGGGACTTCCACAACACGTACTGAGCAGAAATAGAGGTGATCTTTCTACGTTGTTTCTACGTCCAGCGCGATGCGCGCGAATGAACACAAATAGTCCCGGCGATTCACCGCGTTTACACACCTTTACAGTGAAAAAATACCAAACTAACTAAATCACCAAAGTCACAGGAAACACTAACGAATGGAGCAGCAGTAGAGCAGCAGTAGAGCAGCAGTAGAGCAGCAGCTCCTGAGGTCTGAGCGGTAGAACGTCTTTATGCAGTCTGAGGTGTTGTAGAGCTCGTAGAGAACAGCTTCAGCTCCTCATGAAGGTGAAGACGTTCTAAATATCGCGTTGACTTGAACTGATGGATCCTTTTAGGAGTCTAAAATACGTCCGTCTACTGTAGTAAAACATTGAGAATGTTCCGTTTGTTTCAGTGACGCGATAATAATCTAATTATCAAACTAATAATCTGAACTAACTTCCCATCATGCTCTCTGTTCCCTCTCTCTCCTCCAGCTGGTACGTCATGTTCGGTCACAAGATGATCTGGAAGAACCGAGAACCTTTTGTTAAACTTTGGCACGACCTGAGAACTGGAGGAGGTTCTGGTGGAGGAGGTGCTGACGGAGGAGGAGGAGGAGGAGGCGCCGTGTAGGACGCTGAAACACCGGGGCTGCTGGGAAAAAAACAAAGATGTATAAAATGTACAGAGGCCGGTTCGCTGCACCATTGGGCTTCCCCAGGACGAGGTATCGGGAAGCAAAGATTCATGTTCATATTTATAAAAGATCATTCACATCAACGATTCCTTTCTTTGTTTGTTTGACTGTTGTTGTGTTGAAGTTTGTTTATTTAGAGACAAATAATCTCAGCGGTCCAAGAAGATGAAGTTTCTACAGAAACTATCGATTAATCATGATTCTGAGGAATATTAAAATAACACGAGGACTGAATCCAGTTCACATCAGGAGTCACTCTGGTTCCAGTGAAGTTAGAGGAACTCAAACGTCTCTTTTAACGTGAGAAAGGATGAAGTGAGTTGTGTTTTCTGCTTATTTGTTTGTGTGTTTTCTTTTGAATAAAACTGTAAAATGATGACTACGTCTGTTTGCAGTTGCTCCGCCTGCTTTCGTTCCTGCTACAGTTCCAGCGTCCAGTCTAGTAGGTGGCAGTAATGCCAGCCAGACACCAAATCATCAGCAATTTAGTAACTTCAATTTGTAATCACACAAACTCCAGCGTATGAAAACCCCACGAACTATTTCTGCGATATAAAAGAACCTCTTTGTGTCCTCTGATCAGATTTGATTGAACCCCAAAACCTTCACTCGGGTTCACAGACACACATGACGTCACCTTCTTCCAGCTAAGCCCCGCCCACTTCAAAGCAGTCAGAAGCACAGAAGAAGAAAAACACAAAATACAGAATATCTCTTGTAATAAACAAAACTGAGTTCAGAGTATTTTTATTGATTTGTTCATGTTTCATTGTGAAGTGTGCGTTGAGTGAACTGATCTGCAAACATGAAGTCGGTTTGATAAACAGACGGTTTAAAGTCCACAAAGTGTCAGATCAACAAACATCTGGACCTCATGATGCAAGCTGTTACTGCTCACTTCACACTGTCAGACAATGGTGAATAGAGAATATCAATTATAATAAATGTACAACAAATATATATCAATTTGGAAAGTTTACGTATTTTAGCATCTTAATTTCAGTAAAGAGATCAGCGGAGAAACTGTCTGAAATACAAAACATTAAAATCTAAACAGGGCTATAAATTAAATATTTAATAAATTAAATAAAAAATAAGTAGAGTGAAGAGATTGAAGAATGTATTATTATTAAAATTGTCACAATGACTTTTATTTGTATTTTTGGCATGATGACAGGTACTGAGCGGGCAGCGCCCTCTGGTGGACCGACTCAAGTTGAACATCTTCTAGATCAAACATACAGCTGCCTAAATGATCAGTGGTTTGGTCAGAAGATGTACATCCAATCAGAACTTTATTATATGTTTGTATATATATATATATATATATATATATGTATATTTGTATATTTACAGATTCAATACATTAAGGATCCTAAAACGAGTTCCTAACAAACAGAGTTGGAGGTGAAACTCTGAGGTTCATGTGTGTCAATAACGAGTGTTCGCTGGTTCATTGAACCCTCATCAGACCTCAGAGGATCAGATCAGAGAGTCAGACCAGGTTCACACTGAGACCACATCACTGAAACTAAACCGGACAAACTGCTGCAGAGAAGAACCAGAACCAGAACCAGAACAGAGACCCGTAAAAACAGCTTCACCTCCTCCTCAGACGGTGAGAACTCCACAGATGTGGACGTACTTTTAAAAAGTGTAGATTTGACTCGGTGTGTTTGTGATGATTCATTCTCTCACAAGATGTGAGTCACTGTGTTAATAATAAGAATACATTGTATTTGTATAGTTCTTTACAAGGTACTCAAAGGTGCTTTATATGGTAAAAACAGAAAGAATAGAAGTAATTACAATACAAACAAAAGAGATGACGTAACAGCACAAAAACATACAAAACTAACTTTACAAACAGTTGAAGCGTATTTCCTTTATTTCACAATATTGTTCATAATGATTCATGAATGCAAAACTAAACGGGGAAACCAGACGCCAAGAAGCTTCCTCTGACAGCTGACTGAGCGTCAGCTGTTTGTGTTGTTTTTGTGCATAAACGTAACAAAAACATGTAAAATCAGAAAACACTGGTGTGAATCTGTTTGTGGGCTCGTTGTTGAAGACACTCGCCTGTTTTAAGGTCCGAGGATTCATGTGCTTCATAAATATAACTCTGAAACCCACATTAGCATGGAAACCAAAAACATAGAGGATCCAGAACGGAACCCTGAGGAACCCCACGAGGTGATTATTCACACTGAAAACATTCCAGTTGTTGACTTCTCCAGGTGTTTTCCAGGTGTTTTCCAGCTGTGAGCAGCATGGCGGCGGGACTGCAGGTTGTGGGTCTGCTCCTGGGCGTGGTCTCCTGGTGTCTGCAGTCCAGCTGCACCTCCTCTCAGGTGTGGAAGGTGAGGAGTCAGCAGGAGTCGGTGAGCAGCAGTCAGTGGCAGTTTGAGGGTCTGTGGATGAGCTGCGCCGCCACGTCGCTGGGGTCGCTCCAGTGCAGCCGCTTCAAGACGGTCCTGGGACTACCGGGTGAGTCCTGATCAATAAATCCCATGATGCATCTGTGTTTATCGAGCCGGTCCAGAAACAGAATAAATGTTTTTGGGTTCAGCAGCAGTTTGACTGGAAGTCCTGAACGTATCACTGTAACAGTAATAACGTTTATTAATGATGATCAATAATGTAAATGTATTCACACATTTACTTATTTTTATTTGACCAAATAACCAAATAGCATTAAAACTATCATTAAAAACTGTACAGTAGACACTTTAATGCCATTTGTCAGAAGACAATCTAACCGTCCCTATAAATAAATAAATAAATAAATAAATAAATAAATAAATAAATAAAAATATCTTCAGGTCATTTTAAATCTAAAAACCTAAATAAAACTTTATGGAACTTCTTATGTTGTGTTTTTACATCCTGCTGCGTCTCCAGCTCACCTGCAGGCCTGCAGGGCTCTGATGATCCTGTCCCTGCTGGTCGGTCTCGCCTCCATCATAGTCTCCATTCTGGGACTCAAGTGCACCAAGATCGGCAGAACCTCGGAGAAGGTCAAGGACCAGATCGCCCTGAGCGGAGGAGTCCTCTTCATCCTGTCTGGTGGGTGAAGTCATGATGTTCTTCATCTTTATCAGAGTTATTGTCCTCATGTCTTCATGTCCTCATGTCTTCATGTCTT